>NW_009729044.1:122825-125325 GCF_000703405.1 Apaloderma vittatum | reverse complement strand
CTTGACCCTTGCATAGGAGGTGATCTGGAGAGGTCTAATGAACTTATCTCATTTAACTATTTCTGCTCTTTAAAAGAGTTACTGCCTTAAGCAGTAACAAGAAGCAAAGAAAGAAAAAGAAACAAAAAGGATAAAAGCTTCTCCATGCTTATAATTTTGTTTATGTAAAGATACACTCCATAGATCGGAGTCAACAGAAACACAGTATGCACTGTCACCATCGAGATTTTAAATAGCAGTCTCTGCAATAACTATGTAAATTATTAATATGCAAATTCAGAGAGAAATTATCTCCTCTGAATCTAAGGGCCTCAGAAGAAGGGATGCACAGCTTCTTCCGGGAGCAGACTGAGCATGGGCCTCTGTTTTAATTCCCAGGTGAAGGCGTTTGGTGGAGCCATCTGGTTCTGGATTCCCCAAACACCTCCACAGGCTCCTTGTCAACAACACTGAGCTGCAGGAGGGAAAAGACATTTCTAAAGGCACAGGCTGGTGCTGCCATACTGAATCCTTGCTCCCAGCTCCCTGCGCAGCCTTTCCAGGCAAGCATGTCTCCACGCTTGGAGGAAGGAGGAGTGTGGGATGAGCTTTCTCCTTGCACTTATAGATGCCTAAGTGGGAAAGAAAAGATCCACAGAGAAAGCATACAGCCTGGAGATGGCAAGAGATGGTGCTGGAAGGTGCTGGAGAAAGAATTCGAGGAATAAAACATAGAACACCTGCAGGTGAGGGAAGGGAGAGCAGTTTGGGGATTGATGTGAGAACCTTATTTTTCTGGGATACATGGGAGAAGCCTCAGCTGTTTTTCCTCCACAATCCCTGGTTAGTTCTCCATATCTCATCCTCCTGTGATTGTCCCCACCACTGTCTTCTCAGTCCAAGTTGTTTTGTTCGCCAAGCAGAGGTGTTACCTGCACCAGCTTCAGGAAAACCATAAAAGAAGCAGGGTGGGAAGGCAACAAGGCATCCTGGATACTGTCATACCTGATGCCACAGTGTCCCCAGCAGCTGGGAGAAGTAATTACAGGAGAAATCCTACTCAGTCTCTACAGCCCTCGGGAATGCACCAACAGGTGCCCAGCCTGAGCCACCTGGCTTGCCACAAACACAGGATAGGAGAGACAGAGGAGGTGAGGTTCACCTCCTGCCCTGGCTAAAGTCTCAGGCTGTCAAAACTCCCACAGGTAAGGAATGCTAAACTAGCAAAAAACAGCTTCACTTTTCAGAAACTGTTTAAGGGTGCCTCCTTTGTACCATGTAGGAGGAACAGCAGACCTGATTTATCTAGCTGAAAACAAGCCAGCATGGACATAATTTAAAAGTTTTGCTTCCCAGCCCTGATGGCATGACTAAGGGAAATGGGCCAAGGTGATGCATCACCTGCACTGCCAGACCTGCCAAGACAGTCAGGCCTGAGAAGAGCAGGTTCTTCGTAGTTTGTACGCTGGACCCTCTGCTTCCATGGTTGTTGAGCGTAGGTGGAAAATAGTTCCCGCATTTCAGGATGCTTGGATGAGGTACATCACTGCCCAGAGCAATGAAGCAGCGAGTCACTACTTTAAAAAATAACCAACTACCAGGACCGGTAAGTCTGCTTTGCCACCCCTGCAGCTAAAAGCCATGAGGGATGTCTTAAAAGCTCATGAGATTGATGACAAATACATAACATAAAAAATGAATAAAAATCAACTGGTTTCAGATTAAAACTCATCTAATCCCGTGTTTAAAATGCTCAGGTGCCAATTCTGCTATTAAATCTCTGTAGTTGAGAAGGACAGTTTTGACCTGCTCATCAAATACAGGGTAGGATGGGAACCCTGTTGCCAGAGATGGGTCTGACTGTTTGGGCCTCCTCCTCAGCAGGAGGAGTCCTTTGGAGCAGGAAAGAGCGATGCTGGCTCTGGATATGGGAACTAGAAATGGTCCACAGACCAAATACTGACCAAACTGAACAGAAGTATTTCCTCTCTTAGTACATAGACACGCGAGGTGAGCTCAGAGACACACCATCTGTGAAAGGAAATAGATCCCAGGCTTCCAAAGACTGGGAAAGAAATTTTGATTTTGGCCCATGGCAAATTGCTGTATAATATTAGTTATTCTGTATTCTGGTCCCCTTTTTTAGTGTTTATTAAAATTCTTCTGTGAGATTCATCATCAGCTTTGAAATACACGGAAATCTGCTCAGCATGGTGACCTCTGGTGAGCAGATAGGAACAAGACAAAAAGAAAGAAATTCACAAATTATTTCCCTGTGGAAGTGGTCAACTTGCTCTTACTCAGCTTGATTAATCTGAGATGTGCACTACCACAGCCCTCAGAAGAGAAACCTTACAAATCTCCTTTCTCACAAAACAAAGGCTGCTCACTGAAGTGTTCAGGTACTCAGTTACATTCAACACAAGCTAATTCACTTATCTTCAACAAGTGGGATATTGATTTTTTGCCTGATTTCCAAGCTGCCTGGGGCTTTGTGAACTACAACAATAGCATCCTGCAT
>NW_009729044.1:119554-122794 GCF_000703405.1 Apaloderma vittatum | reverse complement strand
AAATAAACCTCTGCGCGACAAGGGGGGGGGGGGGAGGTGGAAGAAGGAAATTTAGTGAAAAATATCTCTTTGCTCATCAGTAATTAGGATGACTTCATGTTTTCTTAGTTCTGTCAGTATATTCAGCATAGCCACGGTTTAGGAAAATTTCACAGTCCTATTTCACTTGCTTCTGCGATACAACTTAATAAAATAAACTACATTCTACTTATTTCTGGACTGAAAATATTGCAAATCACTTCTCTCCATCAAGAGAAAGTGTCCAACTGTTATGAGTCATTTGCTAATTGTGCTACTTGTGTCCTTTCAGAGCCATAGAAGCAGACTCTTGTGGTTTTTATGGTTACCACACATGGTCAAGAATGAAATGGCACAACTCACACAATTGTGGTAAAACTATTAAAATTTAAGAATAGATTTAAACCCCAAAGTCATATCTCCTAGTGCGATACAAGCATATTAATTGCGATACAAGCATATTAATTGCAATACATTTGATAATTCAGCCTTTTAGAAGTTTATCTAAGAAAGGAGTATCATTGCTTTTACCCCTGTTGGTACATAGAAAGGCTGAAATGCATATTCACAATTTCAGGATTTAGATACAAATGAACCATAGGAAGACTCATGGTTTTTAAATGTGTCAAATGAGCTTTGTTCATTTGCAAGGTGAAAGATGCTTGTGTGAGTACTTTTCTACCTTTTGCATCTAAACTTTGGGATATATTTAGGCCATGTTTTAGTATGCTGTTGTCAGTGCAGGTCACGTACTGTTATTATAAAGCCCATAATAGCAAAAGAAATTATTTTACAGAATAAAACCTTATTAAAATGACTGGATATTGTATTGTTAAACTTAGATTTATAGATGAAACTGGTCTACTAAGCCAGCGTACTATAATTAAAGTAATTTTCCCGTAAGTAAAAATAATCTTAACAGTAGATTGTCGATCTGAGGGATGGGTTCCTACACAGGTGAAATAGAATCCTAATTTTACATAGCAAAGAAGAAATCACAACCATAACCCCCTGTTAGTGGACTAACAGGTAAATAAACAGAAGTGTCAGGAATTTTTCAAGCCAGGCTTTTGCTCATGCTTTCTCACTGAAGGAATATCTTACTTTCTCCATTTCTTCTCCCTTTTGTCGGCTACCTGAAGTACAACACTATTCTGTGCAAATGGGGCCTCACTTGCTTATCTGTCAGAAAATGATTTTCCCCTAATTTTTTATTCCTAACTATATGCTCCCAGTCTCCAAATTTGGAATCTCTTGATCTTTTTACTTCACCTCTAAACTGCAACTAAGAAAAAAAAAATTACCCTCCTGTCGTATCTTAGCAGAGAGGGACGGTGCTGCGTTTCATTTGACAAAGACGACGACAGTGACAGCTGTAGAAAGCCTGACTGCAATAGCTCTACCAGTATCACACAGAGACTTTTCCATTGAAGAAGACCGTATTCCATGTCTCATCTCTGCTTCCAGCTCTTCCCATTGCCTCTTAAAATGCACATTTTCCAAAGAAAAAACACAGACTTGAAGTGTATATACCCAGCCGGTCCACAGGAGAAGAAGACACTCTTACGCACCAGTAGTGCTACGGCAAGGCCAGCCTGTAGCTGAACCAACTCACGATCCCTCACGTGCTCAGTCGATAGCCGAAGGTGGGGGGAGGAATCTGTCAACTGTAATACAGTTCTAGTAAAGATATCTCCTCTGTTCTCTTTGTCAAATTGACACACACAGATATTTCAATCTATACTTCATGGTTAAAATCGATCCCAGTGAGAGGATATGTGGCTTGATCAAACTTGTGTAGGACTGAATCAAACAGGATTGATGACAAAATACCTGCTTTAAAAAAGAAGGAAGTTTTTCTTGTGATAACAGGGAGTTGAAGTCTTGGTGAGGGACAGGCAAGACAAAAAAAGCTCTAACATGACCAGTTCAGCATAAATGAGCTCAATATCACTAAAACCAGGTAATATAAAAACAAAAAACAAAAATTAAATATCTTTTTATATAGTTCTGTGGCTTTGAAAATGGTGACATTTTACACTGCTTTTACAAATCTATGTATTTTCAATTCCTGTCCTACTGTGCCAACTGTTATTTCACAGCTCTGTGCCCTTGGAGGGATGTCAGAGTGTGTGTGCCTCTGCCTGCCCATGTGGAGGGGTGCGAGAGTATGCGTGTGTGTGTGAGTGTGAGAAATAGAGTTTTTGGAGTGATGATCTAAAGTAATTGTGATTCAATGGCATTTATCAGAGACAAAAAGGTAAAATTCAATATCATATAAATACAACTACAAGAAGCACTCTATTTAGATTAAATTTAATATAGAAAAATGACAGGTTTTATTTATCCCTGTGTAGTCATAACATAATGTTAACTGGATCATAATTTTCACATTATAAAGGATCTGACCAAACAATTAGCATGTTATTAGCTTGGCAAACAATCATAAATTTAGTGAATATTTCAGAGCCAAGATTCAGATACACCTGCTAGGAAAGTCTTAGCTCCCCAAAAAACCTTTTTGGGTTATTGTATATCTAAGCTTCAAAAGATAAATTTACAAATATATTCTATAATTAAGGTGTATTCTAAAAACAATTTGAATAATTGCCATAAGAGAAAACCAGGGTTGCCAATCCAGATTCAATATTCTTTCTGTTAGAAATTTGCTTGCCTCAGCTTCTTGCCCCACTAAATTGCACTTGGCTGTTCTTCGACGGTCGTTTTGTATTTTCATGCCAAAGAAAACAATTACTTTAAATAAGAAAAGCCCCAAAATGCTGGTGTAAAGAAGTCATTTCACATTGGTTCTGGACCTAGAATAAGACATGCTGGTTTCAGCTAAGACCCTGAAAGCAGCATATCATTATAGCACTACAGTGGGCATGCAGGAATCTCAGGCTTACTCAGAGAAGTACTAAGAAGAAGATGGGAGAATACACTAAGGCTTCTGTTACAACCAATAGAATCAAATGGAAAACAAACTGAGAAGTAAAAAATATATATGATAATTCAAGTAACGCATAAGTTTAATAATAAATTTTGACTAGTGATAAAAATAACTACCTTGATCTACAGGTATTATGAATCCCCTCCACTGAAGATGGGGCTGGGATGCTCAACTACTGCTGAAAATCTGACATGATGAGAGCACTGGGACTAGTTCACTGTCTCCAGATACAGAGGGCTGATGGTCGAGCAGTGACCAACTCCCACTTTCCT
>NW_009729044.1:89055-119540 GCF_000703405.1 Apaloderma vittatum | reverse complement strand
AGGATTACAGATTTTCCTCTGTATTCTTCCCATAGTCTTACAATTACTATCCCATTGCAATCAGAAAACAGAGGAGCACATTAAATATTTGGTATAAATATGTGATAAAGCAATGTATTATTTGTCCTTCTGTAAGAATTTCTAGATAAGAACCTTTCAAGACCCAGTCCTAGAAGTTTCAGTCTATTAATTGTCAGCAGGACTTCTAATGATAGTTATGAAAATGTGAATTATAGGCATATGTCTAACCAGTATAGATTTTGGCAAAATAAAAACCCCTAAGATGCTCTTCAATCTATTATTGCCTACAAATGCAGGAAAAGACAATACAATGTCAACATTTGCCAACCATATACCACAGAAACTTCCTGTAATATATATAGAAAAAGTAGAGTAATCTGATATTCTAATCTCTATAACCCATTGAAAAATGCAGTTTTATTAACAGCATCTATAATGTGCCCAAAAAGGATTTAAAAATGGATAGGAAACAATGACCCTTGAAGGACTAAAAATGTTACACAGAGACAGTTTAGATAATCGTTTAAGACCATATAGCTAAACTCAATGAGAAACCTTAGCACACCTAATGTATCATTCAAAAAACCTTGCCAAAACAATCTCATGCAAGAATATTTACTCCACTTACATATGCATGAATCAAGTTACAACATTAGGCAGGTAAACTGTATGCACAATTTAGCTGAATAACTGATATTTCAACTTTGGAAATCTAGAACAAGGAGTCCCTGTCCTCCCTGCTTGCTGTTCCCCTCGAGGGAAATGCAAGCCCAGGCTAAGAAGGTGTGATTAGAAAAATGTGCAATTTAGCAGCATATATCTCATTTCCAAAAGTCACTCAGGCAGCTGGAAGTGTAAAAAAACATTGAAATTTGGTAAGATTTGGGAGCTTAATTTTTGAATCAGGAACTAGGCTTTTAAACAGACTTAGGTTTTAGACATCATTGACTGTATTTGCTGTATTTTCAAAGGAGTTAAGAAACTTCAAAAGGAAGTTATAGGCTGATTGTTTGGGTCTTTTTTTTCAAAAGCATGTGTTCAGTGCAGTGGCTTCCCTTCCTGGCCTTCCTGAATTTTGTTTTGAAAATCATGAGATGCTTCTGTGTAGCTCCAAGTGCCTAAACCACTTATCTGATAATATCATATCTAATAATGTAGGTATATCTGCTCTTTCTATTTTCAAAAGAATACTGAGAGCACCGTAAGCAAGTAAAAAACTAGGAGATGACTACTTTCTGAGTTTTTCGCTACAGCTGAAGTAACTATTGAACAGACCCTCATAACCGTTCCATCTATGCTAACATGTTATTTGTGCAGATTTTAGAAAGGGGTTATCAAGTTAATAACAAGTTTTACAAAACAGCAACAACTTTCATGGTATAATATAAAACTAAAATTCTATATTTCTCAGCGTCTGAAGGACAGTCTCCTCAAAGGCTCCTTCTCTATGTCTTAACTGATGCTTGGCTGACACTGCAAATTTATACAGCTAAGTGAAATATGGAATTTTTTTCTAACAAAACAACTGAATCACATAGCAAAGCACAGCATGGCATTTTAAACACAGCAGTGTATCTGAGCTGAGATCTGCATAGTCTAATACTCATAATATCATAATCTCACCTTTCTCAACTTTTCCACAGAGAAAATAATTTTAACAATCAGTTAATGTAACCATGATTATATAGCTACCTCAATCTTTCGATCTTTCCAGAGGAAGAATTCAGTTTCCAGCTTTCATCATAATTTTTTCATCCTACTCTTATTGTTATATTAACTCATCCTCTTGCTTTACTTTAAACTATTGCAGACTTTTGCATTATGAAATCTGTGTAATTAATTGAGGATTTCTATTTACTCCTCTACTTTCTCCTGTCCCCTGATTACCAAGATGTGAAGGAAAGGCCTATACTCCACCCTTTGTACTGGCTGATACCTGGCTGCAATGCACAGGGAAGTGATAGAACAAGAGGATGGGATTTGGTTCCCGATTTACGCAGGACATCCACACAGGCACGATGTAACTCGTTCTACCAACAGCAAACCTTTTCCTGACGCACTGCTCCGCGTGGATGCTCCGTCACTAAAGTAAAGCCATCTCTTTCAGACAGAAAGGTTCCCATTTGCATCCAGGTAAGTTACAACTGGCCTTTAATTCTTCCACGACTAAACATTACTTTATTAATTCTTAGTATAATTTCAGTAGTAACTACAAGGTGCTAGACACTATCAGCGCTCATTAGCATAGATCAATGCCAAAAAATATGGAAAGATCACCTTCTCATTTGCTCCATAAGTAGTTGTTGCAAGCAATTTATCCACTGGGTAACAGTGCTGCAGTTTCCTAAGACGAGGATTACATTACAGTCTGGGAGAGATCTATGGAAACACTGAAAAGTTTGACTTACGTAGTTGCATTAAAAAAGTACCTCTGACTGAACTAATACTGCCTTTCTCTTTAAAAAAAAGCAATATTAAAAGTCAGGCTATGCAGTATACCAACAGGCGACATTTCCGAGTGAGGTGAATAAAGTCTGAGTGAATGCTTACAGGTCCTCCTCAATACGACTAGCCCAAGATCCATCTTTGAGCCTATATGCACTTCACACACCAAAAAAAAAAAAAAAAAAAAGATGGTAAGGCTTACCAAGAAACAAAATATAATTAAGGTCACAAGTGAACACCTGGGGGTCAGGCTGGATGGCATTATGAATGCATATTTGTATATTTTTTGGTATGATTTTGTTTAATTTGGACTTAGTGTTCAGTGAAAGCTAAAGCAGCAGGACAGAACGTAAACTCTGCTTGTATGTTCCAACGCACAACACCTCTACTTTCCCTGTGTCAGATCTCACAACAGCAGGGTCTGTTGCGTACTAATGGTACACAGGTAAAGCAGATGAATGTCCATCAGTGAGTAGGTTAATACCACTAAACTGATACAACTTTAGTGTGACTTGTTTTTTAACCCATGCTTCAGGAGGTGTCTACGTGGTTTCTAACATGTATGAGGCTCTATACACTATACAGGATTTACAGCGCATTTTAAAAAGCTACTCCTTTCATAAGTTAATACCTACAATACATTTTTAACCAGTTCTTGAGTATTCTAAAAGGAAATGTTTTCTGCTTCCAAGACAGAACTGGTCATTTCTTCTACAGAATATGATGTTTGAAAATCAGTTCTTCCTATTATAGATTTCTCCCTCGGCTTGTAGAAAATCCATGATTCCCTAAACATTGGTCTTTGAAAGCACATTGACTAAAATCTTCATGCCTAATTCATGAAGTGTAGTCTGGAGATTAGTGGAGCTGGACATAGACCAGGAATACTTTATCATATTCTAATAAGCAGAGGCTGAAAATTGCATTTCTAAAGCTACAGTATTAAAGGGCACACTGCAAAACATGACCCAAACATAACTCAGTGGTTCTACACTGTCTGTAGGAGCTTTGATATGATAAAGTATGCTGACGAGGGGAATAAACACAACTAGAAATTTCTGTATTTAAGAAGAGGGGGAAGGCCAGCAAACATTACATGTATACATCAAGGCATATATTGTATATTATAAACTCATATAACGTGATCCCAGTGGAACAACCCTTTTACTGTTATCGATTATTTGAACACACCAAGGAACATCATTGCAATAACATAAAATTAGGCTTATGTAGCAAATGTGACAGTAAAAAAGGGCAGTAAAAATAGTCTGTAAGTCTAATGTAATCATTACCATAAAATTCTTAATGACATCTTGCCATACAATACACCAGAAAAATGCGAAAATTCAAATTACTAGAGGAGAAACATGAATATTTTTGACTTATGGTGTTTGTGTTATTTAAAAAGTAAATTGCTCACTATGCCTTTTTTGTTAGGTTGGGGTTTTTTTGTTACAACATATCTAGATTAGAAAAGGAATTATATACACCAACATTTCTAATTCCCCCACAGCAGAATCTGTAGGTAGTAGAAGACCTCAGAAAAGGAACTTTTCATATGAGAGATTTTTCTTTTCACGTAAAAGGGTGAAGACAGACATCTCTCCCACCTCCTGTCTCCATGGGAGCATGTTATAGTGTCAGGATCCGTTTTGGGAAGGAGACAAGACACTGAACAGCCCCGGGTCAGGGAAGTACCGCAAATTGTACTGCAAAGAAAGATAAAACCATAGAGCACTGCACTATTTCTATACATTTTTTTCCACCTCTGCAAGTGCGGAGACAGCAGAGCATCTCCCAAAGAGGAGCCCCGGCTGAAAAGACGGTGGAGGGGGCAGAGGCATGGAGGGCACCCACAATGATTCCCACTCACCCAAGCACACACATGGCTCCTTCCATCCATGCCTGAAAATTTGTAATGTTTCCTGTCTCTATGCCTCTGCCGTGTTTCTTTACACCTTAAAACCTCCACAGAAGCCCAGCCCCATTTACAGTCAAAACACTGTCTGTAGATTCCGTACCTTGGCCTGGTCCTGGGAAATTTACAAATTGAGTAGAATCAAGATGTTGCTAACCCAGGCAACTGGTGCCACGTTCCGTAACATTGGGTGGTTGCTCATTACAAAGGTAACTGGCTTGGGTAAAGCATGAAAAATAGCTCACACATTACATATAAGCCCAAAGCAAGTAGTATAACCTGAGAAAACACTAAAATTATCAGTACCTATGTTCACAGCAGTCACCTGTTGTTACTGATGTGATTACATCATGTTTTATCTGTATGCTTAAGACAGGATCTCAGCAAGCAAAGTACTGAATTTTTCCAGAAACAAAGATGAACTTTTTTTAAAACCAAACATCCCTCTAGAGTCTAAGAAATTGCTACAAGGCTTTTATTTTCCACTTTAGCAGTAGTCATGGCAGATATAAAACTTGAACTGGCAGGGATGTTGTACTAAGAAAAAATTAAGAGGAAGAACAAAGGACTATTTGGTCATAGCTGCAAGACGTGGAATGAGTGAAAACCATCCGTCACAGTGACCAACAGACCCTGGCAGTGTAAACAAGGTAGAAATGATAGTCAATAAAATCACAATTAGGTACACTGAGTGTCAGCGTTCCTGTGTGCTCACAATCAAGGAAATCAATAAGTAACACTGAAAATTCTCCACTGCTTGCTTTTGGTTTATATTTTCCATTTATTTTTTTATTTGGCTTCCCCAGTTGATTCCACTAAGAGCATCTTTAATAAAAAGCAGTTCCAATTGCTAGCTATGGTGCAATAGAAACCAAGTGCAAGAGAACTAGGGAGGCCTACTGGTTACTACTGAAGTTAAAGTGGAGGGAGTGAAAACAACAGGTTTACAAATAAGTTAAGAGATTGGACACTGTTCTTCACATCCAGTCAATTTATAGAAAGGAAGTTGTAAAAGCCAGCAGGTTTCACTGCTCCAAAGCTCCTTGCCACTGAAGAGTCCTCAGTGTTAGAAGTGGCATGTCTCCTGACAAAAACCAACAGAAATTCACAGTAAAGGCAGCAGCTGTTGCAGCTTCCAGGAAACCATTTCTCACTTGGCTTACTGCAGGCAGCATACCACATCTTTCTGAGTACTTTCCAAAAACGCATTTATCCAAAAGAATTCAAGCATCTCTGCAGTTTGCCAGGAATGAGCACAACTGCAGTGGGTAGTTTATTGAAAAACAGCTCTTTTAATAATTCTTCAATATTACCTCTGGGAATTTTCAAATACACCTACACACAATTCACACTGATGATTTAGCCAGAGTAACAGTTTGCCAACAAACACAAGCTTTCTCACTGTGTCTTCTAAATTTATGGGTTTCATTCCTATAGTGATATAGAGCACAAACTTCTTTAAGTCTTCTCATTCTGAACATCCATCATTCAGAGGCATATCAAGGAACCCCTCTCAAAGTATACAAAGGTTTAAGTGTTGAAAATGGACAGCTTTAGAATGGTCCCTTAATTACCAAAGCAGTGAAAAATGTAAGCTGCTTTA
The DNA here is from genome assembly GCF_000703405.1 of Apaloderma vittatum. Classification (NCBI taxonomy): domain Eukaryota; kingdom Metazoa; phylum Chordata; class Aves; order Trogoniformes; family Trogonidae; genus Apaloderma; species Apaloderma vittatum. The sequence goes on along the minus strand of NW_009729044.1, from coordinate 113,553 downwards.
ACATTTCTTCAGGTATATTTTTATCAGCTGTGTGCATGCACCACCGACTTATAAAACCCAGTTCACATCTTTTGGAAATAATAATTTATAGACAGGAGTTGTACCTTATTTAAGATAATGCAAGTAAATGTACATATAAAGACAGAAACTAAACTATTTGATTGGCTCCTGACATCAGTAAGTTCCTATATTTTAGAATATTTTACACTTGCATGAGAAAAGCTTTGCCCAAAGTTTTGGTAGACCAAGTGCCCTGCCTTTTGTGTATATAGAAAATCCTTCATCTTAAACTGTGTAAAGATACCATCTATAAATGCTCTTTTCGTCTGTGACATTTTCCTCATGCTGTTTTCCATACATAATACGTACAAATCACACAATATATGAAAAGAAAAAATGGCATTTTGCCTGATCAGTGTCTGTTTACAGTAATCGGAGAGAAAAAGTGAATGACTTATAATGACATTTTACAGCTTGTTTCTAATCAATAAGACAGTTATTTTGAAAGATTCACATAAATTTAAAATCAATTATGAATGGAAAAAAAATGAAAAAAGGTGAATATTACTGGCTTGAGATTTGTTCATTTGTGAGGTTTTTCCATCTTGCCAGACTCTTCTAAGGTGATGCAGCATGGTTGAGCTCTGCAATAAATGCTTCTACAGAATTATTCACCCTCCGCAGGAATCAATCTGGTAACTAAAAATTCAGCATATTTATTTCTAAAACATATCTACTGCGTTTTCTGTGAATACTAGATGTTAAGGATATTATATTTAAACTGCTTTATATAATACAGAACTGTGAAATAATTCTCTTGCTATGAGGAATTTTTCTTCTTTTATTTTACGTGTCATCACCTGTCAATATGCTCAGTAATAAAACTAAAAAAGACAAATCAGTGTAAAATCTCAGTATTTCTTTCGAAGTCTTTCTATTTGAATACTGTACCTCAACTCTCTACCTGTTCAAGGTACAGGTAGGGGGGACCTTCATTTGCAATGAGAATTACTCCTAGCTGCACAGTGATGGGAGCTGCTGTTTAATAAAAATATCAAAAATCACAATACCCAAAATGCAGCTTTAAGATTTAGCAAAATCAGAGTAATAAAACTTCGTCTGTTCATAGACATTTGAACACAGTATTTATGCTCAGACTTCTTCCTCTCCACAATTCTTTGCAACCCCAGAGATAGATTGGGATAGAAAATTTCTGGCAGTTCAGTCTCCTGATACATGTCTCTTCACTAAATTCTCTCCACATGCCTCTTAAAGGAACATATGAGCTATAATTCTAGTCTGAGTGGAAACATTTCTGTATTTTACTATGAGGATTTATATCACATTAACAACGCAAACACGCAATATTTATATCTTTTCGAATTCCTTTTTGTGCAACTTCTCATGATCCTTTAGCTGCTTTGGCACTAACTTCTAAAATGCTAGAATGGCAACTATGTCATGAAGCAACTTGGAAGAAGAAGGCATTGTCATATAACGTGCAAACGCATCCCTTACAGAATTTCCAGTGTGAACTGAGACCTCAAAGGACTTTCAACAATGTCAAAAGAGCACTTGTGTGGAGAAGACACAGAGCACCTCCCTGTTTGGTGATGAGACACTAACCAGCTTTAGTTCTGATAAGATGTTTTACCTGAGGTATTCAATTACATCCCTACCAGACTGTGCTGAAGGAATATTTAAAGTCTGCTTTGCCCTTGACTCTTGATTCTGCATGTCAAAAACACTTAACTCAAACCCTTTTGGATTACCAATACTGCATTAAGTTCATTGACTCCTGTACCAGATTATCCAGGCCCAGATGAACTGCTATCACACACAGAGATATTGATGCTGTTTTAATAGTAGATGAAACCAGCATAGCTTTATAAAGATTTTAATTCTGGGGGGAGGGTGAGTGGGCTGGGAGAGAATAAACAGCTGTCTCACACAACCTGCACTCCAGTCTTTTATGGAACTCTCTCTTGAAATTACTGTGAAAATTCAGAAATTTAGTGAAACAGATAGGTCCTCAAGAAATTGCCCTTATCTGAGAATTTCTGCTTGATGAATCCACAGGACTGTCCACACTAATCTACAGCTCCCCTTGCTGGGTCAGCTGCTGAATTGCATTCAAGCAGTGGCAAACAACTAAGGTATTTCAAACGTTTAGACTTACAAAATGTGCGTCGTACACATGTGCTGTTGCACACAATGAGCCTCTGTGCTGCTGCACACATTGCCCAGAGATAGAGCTTCACTGGTGCAAGGCAAATTTCAGACCACACTCCAGTGCCGAAACTGAAAGGACAACTTAATCAAACCTAAAAGTATATGCCAATCTCTCTCTGCCTTCTAGTTTCTACAAACTTCCTTGATTATCAGAGAATCCTCCCTTTTTTTCTTATCCCCCCCGCCCCGTTTGAAAGATGTCAATGAATAGTCTGTTATTCAGAATGGTGATGAATAAGACTCAAAATCTGGTAACAGCTTGACTCAAAAGTATAACCAGTCCCTGCTTGCTTGCTAGAAATGAGTATGCAACAGCATATTTTGTTCAACCTGCAAAGTTGAAGTTTTGTGTGTCATCGTAGAACTAGGTACTGCTACTTTTTGCCGAATCTACAGGCTTTTTTACTTTCATAAAATTTAGGTACTTAGTAAATCTGATTAATATTTTTTTTTGCAAAGGACACTGTATCTGCCATCAGTTTTTCAGATATACCCACAGACACATCACAAAGGTGGGGTTTTTTTCCTGAAATGTCTTAATGGTTTTTGTAACAATGAATAAAATACACTCTATATCTCAGTCAAGGAATTTCTAACACCACATCAATTGCTTAGACAAACGATTCAACACAATTTCTCATTCCAAATACAAAGAACTCAGGTAGCTGCATCTAACGAACTTTGGACGGAATTCCATCTACAGAACTACTTTCTTTTCCACCGACCTTTCTGTTTGCAGTTTGCGTTTTCAGGTAACTCAGAGTGTCTCTTAGGCTTCTGTCTGGACAAGTTTATCTTCGTTAGCTATCTTGACATCACTGTCATGATATAACAGATAATCACAGAATCATATAACGGCCTAGGCTGGAAGAGACTTCAGAGATCATTTAATCCAACCTCCCTGTCATGGGCAGGGACGACTCTCAACTAGATCAGGCAACACATGGGGACAAGTGGAGTGTAAATGATACTTGCAGTGGTTTTGACACAAACACAAGACTTTCGTATTGGCTTGGATATGAACACAGACACAGGTGTACACTACACATTGCTGTAGACATTTTGTAGGAAGAAAATAAAAACTATTCAGCAACTATAACTTCTAACGACAATTTTTATCTGAACCTCATGAAAATTTGTAAGCATGATACATTTTTCTGGTCAAAACCAGTGCATACAGATTAAGTGTAATTATGATTATTTGCTTGGGTAAGAAGTATTCCTTTATTTCTTTCTCCTTGGTGATTTCAGAATTAAAATATTAAAACTGACTTAAAAAATAATTGAAAAGTGAAAAGAAAACAAGCATATGTAAGCCAACAAACATATAAATAAAAATATAGATCTATTTTTTATATGCCTCTGACACTCTTTTGACCATGTATTGACCATTTGTGACCATCTTGCTCATATTAAACCAATCAATAAGTTGTTCATCCAGAATGTAGAACTGAATTTTTTTACTTCTACAAAATTGATAGTTCAGAATAAAATGAGAAGTTTCTACTGCTATAAACTCACAGTATGCATATCAACAAAGCAGGGAGACCAAATCAAACTGGAATAATACCTACTAACCTAAGAATTATTACTGCTTCTAGCATATTAAATATTTTTTAGGTGTCTTGATAGTCAAAGATAAATTTGACATATTTGTCAATTTTCAAAGGAGTCTGGAGTGATTAGATTTAGGGGTCAGTCACTTTAAGGTCATTGTGAGACCACAGATTTTACTTTCAAATTAAGAGCAAGGAAAATAACAGCCAAAACTTCACATACACACACCTACACGCAAAAGAGAGAGAGAGAGAGAGAGAGAGAGAGAGACTAGTTGGTATAGGGATTCAGTTGTCACCCACTGAAACAAATCCCACTTACTAGGCATAATTTTTCTGACAAATAACCTTGATAGGTAAAGGTAAAGCACACAGACAATTTACTGCTATTACAAAGTTCTTCAAACTGTGTGCCAACACTGATCCTCTTCAAAATAAAGCAGGGAGCAGTAGGTCTCATGTTACAAAGTATCTACAATTACAGAACACTTTCCAAAATGCTAACAATAAATCTAAACCAAAAATCAATACTATTAATTTGTGAGATGGATGCTAAAAAAATCAAAGCTGCCACCGTTCAAAAGTGTTAAAAGATAAACACAACAGAAATCATAAATGCACTTTAAAACTCAATTTTAAAATACCAGTTACAAGTTTTTCTAATCTAAATTTAAGACCCATGTTACTTATTTATTTCAATGTAAAAGGATACAGCAGATGAATTGTGAATTACATTAACAGACACTTTCCCAAACACAGAAATTGTTGGCTTAATGCCCAAGGAATACAATAGCCACATGTTCGCAATCTTTAATTATCCAATTAATGTTTAGCAATTAGTTCAGATGACCATATGTAACTTTTTACAAATAGCTCTTTCTTACTATGACCAGAATGCCAAATGAAGCAAGATGCGTTTATATTAAATGCCCAACCTGAACACTAGAAGGAATTGCATAACTATGTTTAACATACTGTGACTTTTGCTATTAAGACTCTTTCTAAAACTGATTTCGTTTCTTAAGTAACGGCTATTTTTGCAGACTTTTTCTTCTGAATCTGCAACCCAAACTCCATATTTTTTTATCTCTCGTAGCAGCAAAACAACACGGTTGTGATGAGGTCAGAGAAGAGCTGTCAAAACCCAGCTTGGTTCACTTTTGGTGGTTTCTTCAGACAGAAACTGAAAGCCAGACACATATAATGGATGGGTCAAAACTGCAAAACCTTCATCCTCACATTTCTGACAAAGCTCTATAGACTAACTACTTGCATGGTTCAGTGCACCAGGGCGGCGGTGTCCGTGGGCAGGGTGAAGGAACAACACCTCTGCATTTCACAGCACTGCAGCACCACCAGCGCTCAGGCTTGGTTCAGGGCCAGCGGTGGCTGCCTGCCAGTGCCAGGTGGCTGCCGGGTCAGCTCGGCAAAGGCAATGAGCCAAGGCAAAGCCAGAGCATCGTGTCCCTTCATCGACCTGGAGCAGGCTGTAGGAGACAGGGGTAGGGTCTCACCAGCGCAGGGAAACCTAGAGAGACACTGTGTCTCCTTCCTGTAAAGCCATTACGCTTATCGAACATAACTGAGCTCAGTAACCCCAATTCTTAGTGTTATCACATGCTTTACAGCTTAAGTTACACTCCAGAAGAAATGAAGACAAGGATGTAGATTGCATTACACTCTCCTTTTTTGAGGCGTAAGGCAGCGGCCATGATTGGAGGGAAGAAATTGGCTTAAGTGGAACCTAAAATGCTTCCCTGGAAAGTCTGGATTCAACATGTGAAAGCTTTTATTCCTTATATGAGGAATATTCCCCTATTCCCTGCAGTAAGAAGTTCTCTATATTCTCACTGATTTAGGATGTGGTCCCACATACAACTTCTAACTGCTCCACTGACACAAACAATATAAAAATACTAACAAAGAACAGAGACTGGCAGAACTGATTCCTGAGTTCACTACAATGGAATACAACAGAAAGCTTAAGATGAAAGCAGAATGTCTGCTTGAAATTAATACAAAATACTCTATTTATTATCTGGCCACTACAATACCAAGTATCAAACAAATTCAGAATAAAACTATTTTATGTCACAGCATTTCTTGGCAGAAAAGTTATTTTCTCCTTAGGATATTCAAATTATAATCACTAGTATACAAGCAATTGTTGAAGAAGGGAAGGAAAATGCAATTGGTTCATAAACACCTTGAATTTCTATTCTTAATACAACTGCATTTAGATGAAAATATACATACAGAAAGACACACAGGTCTTTATTTCTCCTTAATTGGCTTCATTTCTCTCTAAGGACTCTTTTAATATATAAAACTGTAAGAATTTTAATGTAAAATTCATATCAACCTAAATGAATAGGTTAGCATTACATTTTTCTGTCACTATAATTTATGAATACCAAAATGTTGAATTACAAGGCATACTGCTGTAGATCACTGTATTCATAATAAAGATATTATTTTTGCATCTTTTGTTCTATCCTTTGTTTTGACTACCTGTCCTCATTTCACAGGGCCTGTTTTACAATAGGGTTTTTAGGAAAACAAATAAAACTGGCTGACCTCTGGTCTCTGATACAAACTATAGCTTCTAAGAAATGTTTCGCACCAGCCACAGATCTGCTATAATAGCAGAACATGCTCTTTAACAAGACTTGTTAAGGATCCTTCCACTTACACGCCTACAGACTTGAAATACTGGAGGAGTTATACCCAATTTCAAGAAAAATCCACAGTGCTGTACTGAGGGAGAGAAATTTCTGGGCTTTAAAACAGCTTTTCGTCTTGACTTCTACCACGCATTCTCAGACAAAAAGTAATAAACCTTTTAAACCCTGGACCCATTTACCACCAGATTCACACTCTGATTAAAATCCGGCCCTCTGTTCTGATTACGTTAGAGTAATGCCCTTAGGAGAACGAAAAAACATTTAGAAATGAGTGAGTTTATGTGTTTTGGCCACAGCAATGACCTCTTGCATGCAGATACACACTGGGGCAAGTGAAAAATACCTGAACATTTCCCTTGATGCTAAAATTTACTATATCCCGGTCTTTTCTGCAGAAGTTTGTTTGAAGAACGAAAGGATAGAGGAGGTGCATTTATAAGATTCTTCAAGATAACTCTGATTACTTCCTCCGTTTCAAATGCAGAGTATATTGAAGCCTCTTTAAAAAATTCATACAGTAGAATCATTCTATGCAACTGTAAGAAGAAAACTGTCAGACAACATTCCCAATTCAATATTACATTGTGCTTCAAGAAAAGATTTCCATATATTCTAGATTAAAAAAGTCTCATAAATAAATGATAATCCATTGCTTGCACTGAAAAATGAAAAATAATTTTCTGTTTGCATTTCACTCTGCAGAGTAAAATTTAATCTCTCTTTTAATAAAGTCTTTGTATATACAGAGAAGTAAAAAGATGTAACTTTATGAAAATTGATTTTTTTACAGGGTTAAAAATATTTCTATCGGTGTTTATCTATAAATCTTACTTTTATGAGTGCTACAACATATCACATACTGATAACTTAAACATATTATTTCAAACAAATTATGGTAATGTTCTTTTTTTTTTTAAACAGACAGGAGAAGACCTACGTTCTTAACACTAAGCAGCACAGAGACAATGATGAAGAAAACAGAAACTCCTAAGAGGTTGCTATGTCTGGCCACAGTTCAACAAAAATTTTTTAGTAATTTTATAGAATTTATTGTAAGAAGACTTTGATATGGTTTACATAAATCTAAAATAACATAATATACTACATATGTATGCATATTTATAAATAAATTTACATTTTAAGTAATGTGATGTGTTAGTGTTCCACAGAATATAAATTATATAGTACAAACTACATATGCCTAAATTCACTGGCAAGATTAGAAGTATATCGAGCTTCTTTTAGCTGATAAAAGAAAATCAAATAAAATGTCAGTTCTCATAAAAAAACTTTTTAAAAACCTTGAAATTTTTTTCAACGATGAAATAAATTTCTCTGATAATAATAAATTTGTCAGAAAAAAAGCCCCACTTACATAATTCACAACAAAACATTCTGGGGTTGGCTCTTGTATGGAAAAGCAGCAGAAAACAAGGTTAGATTCACAATTCTGTCAAAGAGGCATCTCCCTCTTACTTGTGATGTGGGAGTAACCCGGTTTAATTCCTTTCTCTGCCTGGGGGTATTGGAACGCATCGCCTGTCTCTGGTTGATAGCAACGCTGTGGCTGAGGGCCGCTCACTTCTCTCCTTGATACAATTCCACTTTCTGTAAGTAATTAAAGTTTCACTGAAGCAGGTACTGAAACCCCAGTGGCCCACTTCCCAGGTAAAAGCCACCATCACCAGCCAAAAGGGTCCTTCTCTCTTACTTTATTTCTCAATTAGCAGTTACTCCATACAAGATAAAACAGGACAAAATGCAGTCTTATTGCTAAAATGCTATTTTGGTACAGCCATTTAGAGACTTTTCTGGGAGAGATAGGCAGCAAGACAGAAATTGTGAACTTGAGATAGCAGCTAAGATGTCATTTTGTACTCAGTTTTGTAGGGAATTACTGAACAGTCAGAATGATGAGAGAATGAAAGCGATTCCCTGCCCCGCTAGTAACCTGGGAGTATTTATCTGACAACCCACCTCTCATGTGTGAACAGTCTGGGGTCACTGAAAAATATGGCGGTTCCTTCCATTCTAGAATAATTTAGGTTCTTTAAATATATTTATTTGCTGTAAAAGCCTTGCCATCAGTTAATTCCACCGCTGGCAAAGGGAAGAGCTGTTTTATGGGAGCATGCACTGACATACTATACTGTCCAGTATACATACAGGCTGAGGAAGCTGCAAAGAGCTCCTGAAACCTTCAAATTCTACAATTACAATTTTCTAGTCTGAGATTTCGCCCTATAAATGACTTCCAGGAAACTACACAGATAACTGTGTATCTTTAAAACCCTGACTGAAAGATCAGTGTTTATCTAACTTGGAACCACATCAGGAAAACATTATAAAAACCCATGTAGTTAACTCCTAACAGGGCGCTGTCAGTATGCAAATGTAACAGCCGCGTACTTTTGGGCAACTCGCACACAGATACAAAAACATTTTCAAAAGTGTGAAAAGTATTTCTAAAATGGCACAAAAGTACCATATTTTAAATGGGAATTCTCACTAAAGGAATTACTCTCATCACTTCAGGAAGTGCTAATTTTTCTGCTTGCTAGAGGCATAATAAAAGTGCTGTATTTTGTCCCTAATTGTGATTAATCAGTGTGGCACCGAGAATGGCACCAATTCTTTTTCAAACATGGCAATTTTCAAAATTTGGCAAAAGGTATACGTTATGCAAATTACTTGATAACTGTACTGTGTGCTAAAAGAAACAAACAGACCTGCAGGCTGGGGGAACAAAAAAAAAGCCATTCTGAAGGAGAGGTAGCAGCGTGGCCAATGCTGGGCACAGGCAACAACACCCGCTTGTGGCAGCTGCCAGCTGAGGACACCAAAAATTTATTTCTGCCACCAATTTGCAATAGGCAAAATCCAGTCACAGTTACCGCTGACACTGCATGAGGACATGGCGGGGCAGAGGAACTTGGTGAGGTGATGGTGGATACACCGGGCACGGAGACTCAGTGCAGACCCCAGCACATCGCAGTTGTCACCAACAGCTCCTCGGCCATCCCAATCCCAGACCAGCAGGAGCAAAGAGCCCAACTCAAGTCTCACCTGAGCATTTCTCTCTGTACCTGCCTTTCACTGCAGCAGAAGAAAAGGAGCTCGCAGCATCAGTTTTTGTGTGCATGGTTGGAAAGCCTTGAGGAGGCTCTAACCAAAACTAAATGCCTTTGGAAACATTTTACAAGTACTGCTGCCAGATCTACAACACGGCTAATTTTTTATGAAACTTGCAGCAACACATACCTTGCTGATAAACAAAGTTTGCTGTAAAATAAAAGGCAAAAAGCAGAAAAATCACTGCATAAATAATGCATATACCAAAGGCAAATATGTCCTCTGCTTCTAATAAATAGATTATATTTCTGTTTAATCTTACAAATTTCCAAAACTGCACAAATCAAAACAGCTGTAATGTCACCAGGTTATTAATTCTTTAAATAAAATGATGCCTATATCCTTACTATTGTTAAAAAATAAAATAGTATTCAGAGATGTGATATATCTTCTCACTATCAAAAGCATTGCAATGGTTTCTCATCACTAGTGAAGCTGAATCTGTACAAAGATCCTGGTAAGTGTAATAGGCCATACATCCCTAAAACTAAGCACAAGAATCAGACTGCAGTGGCATCTACTAGAGTACAGAATTATCATAAGGCCCAACTTGGATTACTCATCTGTCCCTGGAAGTTAGGATTTTTCCTAACACAAATAACAGCTTTCCTTTTCTTAAAAATAATAAAGCTTATGATATACTAATTGAAATCAGTATCTGACAATAATACCATTTACCTATTTGTTTTCTACCTCTTGTTTCTGACAGCCTGAAAGTTCTCTTTCAGAAATAAGGAAACATTCATTTTGGGGTGCACTAAAATGTAGTTATCAAGCAACTCTCCCTATTTTTCACAACCGTAAATTTCCAAGGGCTGTAGTGTGTGCTGTCAGTGTTTCTCAGAAGGAGGTTTTTGATCATTACTTCAGGTTAAAATGACTTACCATGCAGCCATCTGGTCGCATGCACTATAACACACTTCAGAAATCCACAAACATTTTAAAAACGCACCCTCCACTGTGCTCTAAGTGCAGCGATGGTAGCATGCACCCAAGTACAGTATGTAAATAAGACAAAGACTAATAATGCCTTCAATCCTTGGAGCGCAAAGGCTGCTGTACGATGTAACATAGCAACACATTTTCCATTACACCCTAAGATTAATAAGCCTCACGGAGACCTGGAAAATCTGACAGAAAACAAGGGCAATACGATGTTCATTTCTGTTTCATTAAACACAGGATGAGCTGATGGATCTCTCCACACTTTGTCACTCCGCACTGTTAATGGCTCTTTGACATTATTATTCACCACGGGTGAGATTGTGTAACCTCTGCTCACATTGGTGAGCATTTACAAAAGTAGTCCCACCGGCAACTGCTTTAGAGAGGTTACCTGAAGCATATGGTACTTCTCAGCTCAAGTAAGAGTGCCTGAATCTGACCATAAAAAAGTGTTTGTGAAGGATTTCACTAATGTGCAGATAGTTGGTGAAGGGCACTTTAGTGGATACAAAGGTTTAATGAAGCAGTTAAAACCTCTGTTTTCTCGCAGGCTAAAGAGTTGAGCTAAACTTCCCAGTCCTGTTTATCTGCATAGTTTTAGCTCTGATGGAACAGCTTCGTGATGTTACTTTTTCAAAGCAAGAAAATAAAATACATGGAACAGGGACACTCGGAGAAACAGAAGCACAACACAGGCAGCCAAAAGGTGCCTGCACAGAGGCCCAACACCTCCCTGCAGATAGGACTCGTAATATGAAAAGCCCTGGGATAGAGAAAATAATTGAAACATAAAAAGTTCATTTAAAAAAAATGTATTCAGGGTTTTACCTGTAGTGTAGTTACAGAACACAGTCATACTTTGCATTACCCCTCTTTTAGAACTAAGTATGTCACAGTGAATTGGAAAATAAACAGCAGAACTGAACACAACTGTGTACGTCACAGCAATTTTCATTTCTGTGTACCTTCCCCATTTTTATTTGAAATTAATGAATGTCAATTCTTTCCTTTTACCCAGGGTGCTCTCCTTTGTGAAACTCTCAGCATTGCAGAAATGTGTATAAACCTTATTGTCCTTGCTCTACAAATAGTCCAAATAGGCACAAAGATATAGAACAGCTTCTATTTCCAGCTCACACTTTTTTCCCATTTGAAAATCTGACCTGTACACAATTCATGCTGAACCAGCTAGAATTCAGAGAAAGACAAAACCAAAAGTATTTCTCACTACATATGTTCAAAGTGGGACTTGTGCACTGTCATATCTATTCTTGTCTGTGATCTGCTTCTTGGACCTTTTCAGTATTTATTCCACTGCTACGTAATCACTACGCTGAGCTGCTAGTCATCTGCCTGCACCAATCTACTTACTTTGAAGATCACTACCTGTTGATTTTTGTATGGTTTTGTTTTTAATTTGGTAAGTAATAAAGTAAAATGCCAACCAGTCCTTAAAAACAAGACACTAGGGAGGGAAATGTTGCAGTCATACAGAAGTTACAAAACTTCATAAGAGTGCAAGTGTTCCTTGATCATAGTTTGCATGTACAAACCCTGATGTTTGCATTCAGATGATCAGGTGTCTTTTCTGTCCAACTGTAAGCAAAAAGCAAAGACTGAGAATTTCATATAATAGAGATCAATACATAAATTACAAAACAATAACAAAGGACATCCATCCAATACATATAATTAATGAATCAGTTTGAGAAAATTACTATCTGCCCGTAGATATTACATAAATAGGAAAATGGAACGTTATGTAAACATAAATCACTGTGGATTATTGTTCTACTACAGTTTCAGGTTAAAAAACGAAAATTAATATCACCAATTGTTCCAATTCATATCAGAAAACAGCTTTTAAAGAAAGATTTGGAAAAGTGATATGTAAATTCTGTGCTTAAAACTATAAATTACATTCCCCCAGACAGTTATGGTGATTCTGCACGCAGTTTCAGAACCAACTCTGGGTAAGTGATTAGCTTTCTAAGGACTTACCAGAGAACTCGAAACCACGAACTTTTACAAACAATATAATTCATTATATGAGGACTACTGCATGAGTTGCTATACAAATTCTACACTATTTCAAGCAGAATCCAGAAGCAAAGCAGACACTATAATCACTGTGGGAGATATAAACAACAGGCTTTTTCTACAGCACAGAGATGGCTTTTAAGAAGTTGAGATGGAAGCAAAACCTCCACAGTTAGACTATGTCAGATGCTTTAAATCTTGAATATGAACAGCAGCATGCCAGGAAATTAAAGTTATTATATTAAAATAGGGCATACTCTAAAGACAGTCAATTCTGTGTGCACTGAAGATATCTGGGATTCCTGAGATGCATCTAAAACAATTTGATTTTGATGAGGAACGATACTGATCAAAGCACAAAAAATCGCAGGTCCACTGAATAGAGTTGTCAGAAAACAAACACAATGTGCCTAAACACCTGGCTTGGAAATATTTAGTCTTCCATCACACTGTTCTAGAAGAGTAATATATCTGCTGAAGACTGAGATAGAAGGGTAAGCAGTCAGATACATCACAAATCCAAAGTAAATAAGCAAAGGCCTAATAAGCAATCAATTCAAGAGAAAAACCCTCCCATCCAGAGTTCTTAGCCATGAGAAAAATTCCCACAGTGAAAAATGACAATGTAGAAGATTTTCCTTGTGGGTCTTGAGTACAAACAGTGGATGATAACCAAATTTGGTGCTAGTCTAAGCTTTGTCACTCTATTCCAGTGAGTAAAATGTAAAAGATGGTCCACTAAAGCCAAGAGAGCTAGCTCCAAAATATCTATGTCTGCAGAGTAATACTAGCTCTGTTCCAGAAAACAGAACAATAAAATAATTACAAGCCTTCAGTGTGGAAGGAGTTGGTTAAAAAATAAGAAGCGAAAGAAAAAAACCTTACAAAACAAATTAGCAATTAATTTCTTGCTATAAATAATCTGAAAGGGACAATGCTGAAAATAAAATCTGAGTGCAGAACAAGAGCCTGAATGATACAAGGAGGAGGTACTGTTCTGTTCACATGTAGGCAAAATGTGTCATCACATCATATTGTCACAGAGGAAAAGTGTGATGCAAGCCTTCCTCTCTTCTCTGTGTGTGTGTGTATATGTATTAAAGCACTTTACAGGCATGCACTCACACATCTATCTTTGTCTTCTGTCTTTGCAAACTATTCCCTAGAGGATATGAACAAGGCTGCTGGTGTACCATAATATCCCAGAGAAAGAAAAAAACATCTTTTACGAGTGTCTTTGTTACTAATGCTAGTTAAAGAAACATTCGTTTCAATGTCACTAATTTCACTGAAGCACCACAACAGCAAACTTCTGAAGACAAAACAATATAAAAAATGTAGACTCAAGTGACAGGTGAGGAATTGGGATGATCTACAAGAAACAGCACAAACTGAGCAAAGAGAAAAGCGGGTGGATTAGTATCGCGTTCCTGTATGCTTGGGGTCACTAAGATGAATGTGCATGAGATTCTTTTGTCTATTTGTGCTATAATTTCACACACTAAGAACAAAATTGTGTTCTCTGATATGCTCATAGAAGTCCCTCTGGAATCAGTGAGAATTACATGCCTGCATCTAAGGGCAGAATTTGGCCTTAAGTCATTAGTTAGAACTCTCCGCTGAAACTCTACAGAGAATAGGGGGTTTCAGAGGACGATGAGGATCAAACTGATGTAGCACACTCAGAGATTTACTCTCACAGGAGACCATCAAATACTCAGACATTCCAAAAACTCCATCTGTAAAGATAAAAATCTTTACAAGACTAACATGTGATATTTGTAGAGGTGGCTTTCAGTTAAAACAGACTTAAGCAGATTAAAAATAGAAGCAATGTAATCAAATGAAAGTTTAGAGGAGAAAATAGCCCAAGATTTTCAGACCTATGTAGAGGAGGATGCCAACTACTAAACCATTTCTTATGAAAAGACAAACTCATCACAAGAAAAATAAATACAGCTATTGTTCCTATGGTGTAGGTGTCCATAGAAGGCTTTAAATCTGTTGAAGAACTGTTCTGTCATCAGCTAAAGGATAAGCTAGTGAAGTTATTTTACAAAAAATTCCTGCTACTTCAGAAGAGTTTTGAGGCGTGTACACACACATATTTAATATACGAGTTATTTAAACATACGTGTATACATATATTTTAATTTCCTACTTTCTGTTCTGAAAGAACTGGCTATGCATTAATAAATGTCACTGTAGTTGTTTATATTAAGATCTCATATCCATTTATTTGAGCTTTAAGTGATTAGTTGATGAAAAAATAAGTACAAACAGTATTCTGCATCAAATGTTTCTACGTTTTTGACGGTAGCATTTAGCAATATTATTTGTGTCCATTCTTACCTTTAGATAAATCATTCACTTCTATGCTAAGTACAGACTGCTTTACCTCAGATATTTCCTGGGCACTTGCAGTAGTCTGACGTTAAAAAATAAATCAGTGCTTCTCATCAACTGTAGTGATAAATTTATTTTTTTGTTTTGATCAAGGACTAATAATACTGCAATTCATACTGCTTGCAAAGTAACAGCTGTAAAAAAAATAAAAACTCACACTATTTAATTCTAAACTCCACTGTATCTGTTGCAGGATAGGCTGGCATTTGCTGTTAAAGCAGAAAATTACAAGAAGGGCCTAATTGACCCTCTTGTGTCTTTGAAAAATCCTGTCTGTTGTCTCTAATTGACCCTCCAGATACCTTTATGGAACAATGAATGAATCCTCAGTAAATAATGGACGGTGATGATTAATAGCCATGGTTTGGCTAGACCTCTGACTCATGGAGTTACATTACTGAACATTTTTTGTGTTTTTTACCATCACTGTTCTCTGTACTTCATAAGCAAACTATTTGGAGATAACTAATATCCTGTTGTAAATAACATGAAAATCTGAACAAAATTAAATCCTACCTCATATAATGGAATGAAAATTAGAGTTACTGGCCTTACTCAAAATGGCTTTCCAACACCATCTTTTTTTCATGTTTTGGTAACATGTCACCATATATTCATATGTTTGATTTAGAAAGACAAAAAAGTTTACTATAATGGATTCCCCTCAGACGACATCAGTTGTTTCTTTACTATGCATTGTAGTCAGTAATAGCAATGTCATATTTCTTTCTCTTGACTCTTCATTGCAATAAAAATCTATGATACTGAGATACTTCTAGATTTGGTTTCATTAAAATGCTGTCAGAACACATTATGAAAACATTTCCAAATGTCTCTTCCCTTATTTAATAACTCTAATGTGTAATGTTTTCAGGCTTGTCAAATTATAAACACAAATATGTTAAGTTACACCATTAGTCTGAAATACCACAAAGTAATATTGCTGTGTTTTGAAAACAATATTTACAATTTAGTACAACAACTGGCTCAAGGCCAGTCCAAGAAATCAGATGCAGTAACAAACGTTCACATACACCATCTTTCCTATAGCACGATGACATTTGGTGATGCCATTGAAAATCACTTTCTAAAATTCAGTACCCCATACTGAATATGTCAAGAAAATAGAGGACAAATCAACATGTTCTTGCAATGTACATTAATTAAAAAAACAGGAAGTTCAAACAAATTCACTTTTCCAGAGTTAGAAATATAACAAGTTGAGCATTCCTCTTTAAATGCGAAAAACAGAGGCGTGGATTGTGTAAGTTTATTTAGATCCTGACAAAGCAGTTTAAGCTCAACCTTTCAAAACCAACCAACTAGGAAAGTTACACAAGATCTCAAATAGAAAGAAGTATTCCAGGGCTCCCAGTGAAGAAATAGATCACATTTATCTAGTTTTCTACAACCTAAACTCTCCTGGATACAAGCTGGGACTTCTTGGCCTATTTATGAGCCTTTTATAACACTGAAGATAAATGTAGGACTTGAGGTTCGTTAAGCAGCTTTGAACTCTTCTTAACAACACTCACAGAACTTCAGTAAATACCATCATAATTTTATCATGAGAAAACAGATTTGGCCAAGGTCATAGAGAATATATGTAAATTTAGCCTTTAACCAAAACCAGATTACCTAAAAAAGGTGAGTATTTCAAATCCGATAGCAACAGTTTTCACAGTAGGTACCTCAAGCCATTACAATTAAATTGGAATATAAGAAATGTTCCTTTTTAGGCTAAGATTATTACAATACATATTTAATCATGAAATCTTTGATTATTGAAACCTGTCCTTCTCTACAATTCAGTTTAGTTCTTACAGGCATTTATCCTGATCTCCCAGGAGAAGGTGTCTCTCACTGCTCATTCACTGACAGTTGCCCCCAGTAAAAATGTGACTGCTTTTAGAAAGATTGTACAATTTGGGCAAGTAAAGTTTGATGATGACTGTACTACATTGCCTGCAAAGAAGCAATAACTATAGGGAGAGGTTAACTGGGAAGCAAGAATATTTCACAAGTTCATTGATTTCGTGTAGATGCAGCATCCTTCAGAGAATGACCTAAATAAGCAGTTGAAGTCAACCTATTATTGGCGTTGCAATAGGCAGAAATATGATACAATATTTAACATGTTTCTAAGTATTGTATATATATATCTCACCTCCCAGATCTCACAGTCACAGAAAAGCTGAGGTTGGAAGAGACCTTTTTAGATTACCTAGTCCACAGTACTCACAGCAGGGTCACCTTGTGCAGGTTGCTCAGGACCTTGTCCAGTTCTCCCAGGACAGAGATTCTGCAATCTGCCCAGAAAACCTGTTCCAATGTTTTACCACCCTCAAAGTAAAAAGTTGGTCTTAGCGTTGAAATGATATTTTGTGTTATTTCATTTTGCTTCCATTTCCTCTAGTCCTGTCACTAGACACCACTAAGAAGAGTGATGTTCTATCTTATTTACTAACAACATCAGATTTTTCACACAATTTAAATTTATCCAGTAAAAATCTAACCACTCAGTACATAAACACAAATGCTCACTATATTTGTACATGGTGCCATTGTAAATCATGCTCATTACCCACTATCAGCAGCTGTAACTAACTGTGTTGTGTGTGCTATGCACCTGGAATACAAAGCCTACCGGCTGCATTTGTGGCTATTATTAATGGTACTAAAATTAAACTGAGAAGCAAATTTCGTCGTTTGACTAAGAGTAAATATTTGATGTGAATTTATGTAATAACAAACTTGATCAAAATAGAATTATACAAATGGATTTACAACTACTTTAAAAGTTCTTATTCATTATGATTGAAATACATTGGAAGATATATATTCTCTATGGAAACCTTTATGACAGTAGGCAAATTCATATAAATCATAAGACAATTTACAGTGGGAAGCTGTTTGTCTAAATAGTAGAAAACAGTAACCTTTGTACAACTGGGGTTAAACCATTTCTGCTTTAATGAAAAGCAAAATTTACATACAGCTTTGTTACCACAGTAAAGAGGGATCTTAGTGTCTTTCATAGTCATTCCCACTGTGCCTTCATAGCCTCATCTGCTTCCACTAAAATCATAGTATAAAGCACATATTTATTTTAATATCAGTGAGAATATATCAATTCAGACATTAGGTCTGTTTCAGTGCATAAAGATCACAGAGTATAATAGAAGCTTATACTTCGAGTAATTTTTTGTTCTCAATAGCATAAAATGAGCCCCAACATTAGAACTTGATTCAGTTAGAAACCTGACTGCTAAAATATCACATATTGGTCTAGTTATAAGGCTGAGCACAGAAATGAACACCGAGTATTTATCTTCAGCATTTAAAAACATACATATTTAGCTCCAACTATTCTCTCAGAAAATTAACATGGTATATGCACAAATGTTTTCACAGTCGGTAACCCAGAACAGTTGTAAATGGACTTCCAGGACTGAAGACTCAATAACGCAATTTTTATCCATCTCTTAAATTAAAAATTGTTACTTGTGATGATGACGGTGACATAGTCTCTAGTTCAGGATGTCTGATGCTTCCCATTTCAAGGCTTCAGCACAGTTGCTCATACCTTTAGCAAGCTCTAATTGTTCTCACTGAAGTTTCCTACTACAGATGCCCACGTGGGGCACAACTTATGTGGGAAAGTGCAGCAAATATGCTTTCATAATTTCCAAAAAGCCAACGAGGGAAAAATACATTATTTTCAGAACTTTCAAAAAATTCTTACAAGTGTTTTCTGGGAAACCTCCAAACCTCTGAGGCAGAGAGGGACCTCATAAGTCACAAATTCCAGTCCAGCATTGCAGGAACCAAACATCTAGCTACTTTCAAGATGTAGTTTGCTAAAGTGACTGTATAGCCAGTGTGGGAAAGCCAGAAGCTTTCTCCCACTACTCTAATATTAAATGCAGGAAATTAGAGCTGTCGCTAAGCCAAGAAAGAAGCAGAGTAAAAGAAAACCAGAAGAGAAATTTTTATGGGAAAGAAGAGTATAACAAAATGTGTCAAAGACTGTAGCTGAAGGAGACAACTCGAGATGAGAAAGACACAAGGAGCTGAGAGAAGAGAGGACACAAGAAGGAAAGGCCAGAGTGGGTCTGAAAAAAGAGAAATCAGACTTTTTGGGGAAAATCAGTAAAAACTGATAGAGAATGTCACTATTTCAAAATCTGGATAGAATACACAATTTAGTATCTGCAGAATTTCAGAAATATTTTACAAATTAATTTTAATATGTCTCTAATCACTCTTTGGTGGCTTGAGGAGAAAAAGCAACCCATTATTACAGTTACAAGTGATTAGTTCAGTTCAAAGGACAATGTCAGTGCTTCAAATGAAAGAATCCAACATCTACTAACTCTGTAAGGTTTTAAACCCTTCTTTCCATCTTCCTACCATCCATTGGATATTAAAATTATGAAGGAATAAGACAAAGCCCTTAAACTTCAGAAAATACCAAATTTAGATTGGTTATGAAAACTTAATTCAGTCCCTTGCTGTAGGCAGATGAATAGAAAATTTTTAATTACAAGAGAATACTTGACTACATCATTTTATTTCATGGGTTTTCTTGCATTAGACCAGGTGTTTTTAGCTAATTGTTTTACCAAACATATGTCATCATTCAATATACTTATCCAAACCTCTGTTTCCAGTGGAAACACTAAGAGGATTGTATTTAATGATTACACTAATATTTCTATCACTTTCTTTTCAGCATGACACACATTACATAAATCCATACATACTCTAGCAGGAAACAAGTTTAATAAATAAGGCCTCTTCAGTCAAACATCTTGGACTATCCCCAGATCTCTGCCACTGCCAAATGACTGATTTAAAAGATGGACAAAAGTAGACACACAAAAGTACAGATACTATGATTAATGGATGATCCAAATCCTCCTGAACTGCATATCATGACTTAATGTGAAACCCTGAGGAGATTAAAGGTAGGAATTACATTATCATGGATTATATAAAAAAGTGATATTCTGTTTAAAAGCTTTTGAGTGCAAGTGAGTTGAACAAATACATTAACACAGCTTCCAAAGATTCAATCAGGTTGAATTTTACCCAGAATTTATTGCGAAATAGGCTTTATATATCTCATATGTGAAGTACAAGTCTGTTTGTAACTGGCACTAAAGCTATTAGCATGTAGATTTTAATTCTTTCTTCAGTTATATAGAGCTTACACTACCTGCGTTGTCCTTCTTTTAATAATGGAAACTTCTCTGAATCACATATGAAGCACATGTCAAAGCTGCAGGTATGAGACACATAGACAGATATATATATATATATATACACACACCTTGATCATTATTCTTTCCTTTTATTGTAATTTGAAAAACGATCTCGTTGTTATAGTGGCAGAATAATGTGGCTGTTGCATCTCATTTCTCAGTGCTGAATTCATAAACAGGGGTTCGGAGGACATTTAGTGTTTCATATTATTTCAATCGTATCAGTTGAAAATTTGTATTGAAATTATTCAGGCAGTATGTAAAGCTCTTCTGTAAAAGATAGTTGTACATTAACTTACAATTAAATGATGGTTTTAATGAAATTATAGTGTGTGACAGGTTAACGGACTGATGCTGAAAGGCAAATGTCGAAATGAAGCCAAGACGTTTATTTTCAAACTGACAAATCTTAACTCAACCATAACGTATAGTTCCATTAACATTATAGTTATTACACAAAATAATTTGGTTGAAAAAAATATGTAATAGACCAAGCTGCCAGACTGTCAGTAGAAACCCTAACCTCACCATGTTCCATGAAAGACAAACCAAGACAGCGCCTAAGAGACACATGGGTTTTGTTTAAGGCTTGGCAAAGGGCTACAAAATTAAAACCAACCAGTCAAACACCTGCTTTCTCCTGAACAATGTCTCTAATGTTTACTTTTATTTTCCACTATCGAACTAAGGTCAAGCCAGCAGCCTCATCACTGCTTAAAAACATCAAAAACTGTTAATGGGGTCCTGAGTCCTAACCTCTGCTTATTTTTCCCAACTTTTATGGCACAAAGTGGCAGAAAACATTTGAGTGAGAGGTTTGTCTTTTGAAACAGCACCTCTGGATGGCATTAAAGACATCATTCCTACTGCTTCTAGCAAGTTATTATTTTAGACTGTCAAGATACAATCTTGCTGCTATATACAATTTCACATAAGAGAGTGAGATATTTAAAAAAGAGCAAAACCCTTCCCGCAGAACAAGTCCTTCTGTTTGAGCATGGGCTAAATATTACCTAACAAGAAATGTGATGGAATGACTGGCAGGATATGCAGAAGTGAAACTGAAGATCTTTTTCTCAAAATTAATAATGGCACAGGACTAAGCTGATGTACTGATTTTTCACATGGCCAGGAAAACACAAAGAAACAGCAGAGGTGAGAAGAATACATTTATAGCAATATGAGCTTTTCAGTAACTGGAAATACAACGGCCCACTGTAAGAAGTTAAATGCTGAAAAGTCTGCCTAAATACATTATTTCATTATCATCATCATAAAAGAAACAGCTCATGGAACCAGCCCTGGGACAGAGACCTCCTCCTGTTTGTTATTATCTCGATAATATGAGTGGCTAGTGACCAAAAGTGATTATCATACAGCAGATGTAATTTTGCTGCTGTGAAATGAGTTACAGTCTCAGTCCAGCTCCGTGATACAACTTTTCACATCACAGAAACCAGGCAGGCTCAGGTTGTTGGGGAAGCTGGGAAATGGGTATGGAGGCTTTACCCTTTCACCCCTTCAGGTCAGAATGAAATTGCAGTGCTGGGAAGCCTGCACTATGCTTCAAAAATTTATAGCTGTTAAGGCCAAAAGGGGCTCTTTGTGACCATCTAATCTGACCTGCTGCTCAACTGAGACCACAGAATTTCAGCTAGGTACTCCTATGCATATTGCACTTTCTTCTTTCCCCTCTCTACATCTCTTTCTCAGTCTCTTTTCTCTGTTTTGTTTATTTGTTTGGGTGTTTTTAAGTGCAAGGAAGCTTCAAATTTCCCAGCCGCCACTTCGTCATTTTTTAGAAAATTTACTTTGCTTTCTAAAGTCAAAACAAAAGCGTGAAAGGAAGCAGCACATGCATTGGCCCCATTGCCCATGTTGTTACCAAATCAATGTCATAGACTGGGTAAAAGTGATAGAGATTATATGATCCAAAGCACACTTTAAGCATCTCAGTGTATGTAAGGCATTAAACACTAAAATACAATTTATTTTACAGATTATCTTGAAGTAATTTTTGGTCTACTGCCACCTGGGCTCTAACAACTTCCTAGACCTATAACAACTACAGTCACATAGTCTCTCAGTAGAGTCATCTAGAGGTGCATTTTGCAGGTTACTAATTGTACACATATTGCTCAAAGGAAAGTTTGCATTAGTTCACTGAGCTGTTGAAAAAGTCTGTGAATATTCCTACTGGATATGCAGATAAGCCTACCCACTTATGCTAGTCACGTCAGTAATATATGAGATATTAGATTTAAAGAAACGACACAAAACAAAGCCACATAAGCTGCATTATATGTTTGAGACTCTTGTTTTGGAGGAAAGAACTCCATGTATTTAATGACCTTTTTTTTCCCATTGAAATCAAGAAACCAAGTATGTCGACAGCTGTCCCCAGCAATGAAGAAAACGAAGGAATGCCAGGTGGTCAGGGAGGGAGCCAAGAAATCGGATCTCCTAATCCAAATCTCTAGTACTGTACAGTCTAAAAAGTGAGCAGTACTCATCCCACTTTGTTTCACACACTTAACTAAGGTATGTGCTGAATTGTCTTGTAGAGACTAAACAATCATACATGAAAACAAAGCCCTTAACTAAGGCATCTCACTTAAATTTCTAAAAATACATCGAATAAATCATCATCACAGTTCCCATAGTGGATAGCAGTAACTGTCTTTCTCGGGAGAGTTTTGAATGTCAGAGACCATGGCGTGGCGGGGACCAAGGGTGTTGCAACACAATACTCGAAAAAAAGATCGTATTTGTTATTTTTATTCATAGCATTTTCCCTATTCTAATGTCGAACTTTCTACAAGGGAACCTGGAGAGAGTGCCCACATAATTTTCACATCAGTTGTTACTGCTCTTTAGGTACTGTATTTCCTTTCTTTTTTTCCAAAACATTAAGACAACTTATCATATTTTAATGAGCAATCATAAATGAAATTACAAAGCACCAAGAAGCAACTCCGTGTGATTCTTTGCTACAAGGTGGAACTTGCATGGCAGAACTGATGCATTCCTGACTAAATGAGACATTTTCTTCACGTTCTTTTCAACTTCCTCCAACTCTGCCTTTGCTCTAGATGCAGCTTATCTTTTGAGGGAGTTGCTTAATCTTTTGCAAGTTGAGAGAGGACCCTTATTAGCTCTACTGCACTCCATTCCAGCCATGTGTTGTTTCATAAGACCAAGCAGAATGGGGCTTGCAAGAGCAAAGTGAAACCATAAATATAATGCAGCATAATTCCAAAATGTATGAAGTATAATGATCCGTATAATGTTAAAATGTTAGTAATGTCTCTTGATATTATTTCATCACATGCTAGCTGCTATTTCCTGAAAACTCTTTGAAGGATGAAATAAAAACATATGCTGTGAACACCCACTGTGTGTTGTAACAAATCAAAACTAACTTCTTAGTTTGATGAAAGTTTCCTCAGTGCTAAGTACCCTAAATTAATGTCACAGTGCTACACTGCTTTGGAAACAGTGAATGCTGCCCTATGCCAGTTAGTTTCATGTTAGTAATATGAGAAGTTTCTACAGTATTTAGAACTGAAACATAAGTGTTTTCTAAAGCTAGATTTTGAAAAATACAGTCATAAAATGCTATCATCAGGTGGACTGATGGAAAAGTGAAGTAAGACAATTAAGAAGGTTATATATCAAAAATAAACATATCATTTGCCCCTGGTGTAAACACGCAAAAATAGAGATGGATAGGACCCCTCATAAGGATTTAACTAGTGAGTGGTCTACTATGAAATAAACAGTGTTTCCTTTAAAAATGGCTAGTTTTGGAAGCAGTATTCAACTAAAGGACTGTTTTTCAAAAAGAAGTTTTAATAAATGTTTTGCAGTATTTGGTGTATTTTTGTTATCAATATTGATTTTACTAAATGCTTGGCCTTATATATGGCCATGAGTCCACACGCAGATAGATCTTTGGAGATTTTTTCCCCCCTTTTAACAGTTTTAAATCTGTATTTCTCAATTTCTGTCTTTCCACCATTGTTTTGAAAATTAACCTAATGTCCCAATCAGCTGCTTCACAGATAAGCAATCCTACCATTTAGAATCCTCCTTGTACAATAATATCTCCTCTTCCATACATGTTCTACTGGTTTGTTATATTCACTTTTCCTCTGCACTGTAAACCGACTCTTATTAGGTGCTGGCAAAAATTTATGATCATTTAAAAATGAAGTATCTAACATATCAGCAAGT
>NW_009729044.1:37779-89024 GCF_000703405.1 Apaloderma vittatum | reverse complement strand
CCCTACCTTAACAGAGCATCAAATAGTCAGGGAGACAAAGTACAAAGTGCCATAGTCTTCAGCTCACACCTTTCCTCCTTGGGAGTACTGGCCTAGAACAAAGGCTCAAATAGCTTCCTAATCTACATGGGGCACTTTCTTAGCCCCACCTGGTCAGACTCCATTTGTTCTCTGCCTCATGTTCTCCTTTCACAGCTGCCAACACTGATTTCCTAAAGCAAACCTATGCCTTGCTATTGTTTCTAATAACTATGCATACATACATCTGCATAAATATGTAATGAAAATTAATTATGATCTTCTTCATGATATGAAGTTTAACGAATTGTAAGTTTCTGGGATGATTTTAAGTGGTGCTGAAGCAATCAATCAATCAGGCAATAGAATAAACCAGGAGAAAATAAGCAAAATAATGGTCAAATACCATTAATGTTTTTCCAAAGGATTCACTAGAGACGGAGTCAGATAAACCCAGGAGCTTTTTTAGAGCATTACCCTCGATACTAGCTGACCATGATACTAGCTGACACGAACTAACTTTGAATGAAAAAATAAAAGTTTGAAATGCTCAGAGTAGAATGTGGGGTTTTATGACACCAGGATGAAGAATTACACGTCGTCATACTCGGTATCAGAGTTCATGTCATTGATGGAGTTTAGGGAAGGAGGGATCATAAAAGAGGTCAAAGAACTTCCCAAGATTTTTCATCTTCTATAACCAGTCTGACAATTTTGAATCTTTTGCAGAACAAAGGCTAGAAATGGTTATTTGTTAAAGAAATAAACTTGTGCTGCTTAAATACAAGTGTTATATATAAGTAACACACATTTTTAGCCTTATGCCTTATGTATTATGGTTTCTGCATATTATAAACTGGCTTTAATGACTGAACTTACTGATACATATTATATTAATATTCATGTATTTAGAGGATTTTAACACCACTACCTTAATACAGAGTAGCTCGATAATTCTCAGGATATCAGAAAATCTAATCTATTGTTTAAATTTCTCTAACAGTTCACAGTATACAATATTTCATTTTCTTGAAAAAAGTCTTTAAAATAACTAATTAAAAAATATTACTTGCTACATTACTACTAGACAACAAAAAATTCCAAACACACTCTTAAAAGTGTGGGGGGGTTTGTCTCCCTCCTTTACTTTTAATATGAGCTGTTCATTGGTTAATTAAAAGTATATAAATTGTTAGGAGTAGTGCCTTCTAATAAAAAAATCAAAAGCTAAGATACGACTAACACACAATAACAATTTTCTGCAAGTGGTAAGTCATTTTTTCCTATTTCCCTTCCCAATGGAACAAGAAAAATACACATTCTTCTACAGTCTATTCACTGACATGCTGCTTATCTGATGATGCACTGCTTCAGGTCATTTTAGGGAGCTGCTATTTAGGTAGAAAGGAAGAAATAGTAATATGGGAAAAACATGACAAAACAACTTTTCAAGTGTACCTCTTAGGTACGATTCACTTCAAAATGAGCAGAAATAAATAATTCCAGCAATACGGAATCTTATGGCACTGAGGTTTTTTCCATTCTTGCAGATTGGAGAGTAACAAATAAAGAAACCCGTCTAAATTAGGGCTTTAAAAATCCAAGGCTACTATAAAGAAACAAGATTAACTTAATCCCCTAACAATCCAATTTATGACTAGTAAAGGGTTATGAAAAATTCCATCTAGATGTCAAATATAAGGAAACACAAAGTCTTTGGAGACACATAATGATAAACTGCAGATTGAGCAATAAGCTCAGTGAACAGAATGAACAGTTCAAGAGTTCAGAACATGTTCATTTGAAAGGTGTTCAGTTAAAGAGAAGGGCATGGTATAGACAAAGGCACAGAAAGGTCATCATTACAGTCATTTCATCTTCATTACAATGGTGCAGTCATAGCATTGGTGCACACACTTAAGTTCACACTTGCATGTCAATGCACTGCTGTGGAGACGAAACAAAAAACATTATTTGTAGATTAATGAATCACGGGAGCTAGAGGCAGGTATAGAAGAACTTGTGCTTTAGTAATTCAGTTCTGAAAAATAAACAGGACATGAAATATCTGCATTTTCTCATCATGCAAGATCAATTAAAAATTACCGTCTATCAAGATTGGTCCTGTTCTTCAACAAACACACATAAAGCATGTCCTGAAAGGAGTGCTTCTATGTGTCAGACTATATAGCTCAACACTCACTTTTTCAAGCCAGTTGTTATCTCAAATGCAGTCGTCTATAATGAGCAGAAGTAAGTAGATATTTAAAAGGTTTCAACAGCATAATGAACTCTGCTTTTGAAATCACCAGTATCTATTCCTGTCAAAAATTTTGTGAAAAAATTGGCAGGTTACATTCAATAAACTAAAATAAGATTTTGGCTAGAATGTAGAGCAGATAACCCTGCTCTCAAATCAGACAAGTAATAACCAATGCAGGAAGAAAAAATCCTGGGTTTATACCAGACCTCGCTTGGCACCTAGCATTACGTCTGGGTAAAATCACTTTAGCAACAAGCAGTAGATGTTCAGGTCTTCATGGGAGGTCTCCAACCAAGTACTGACCCAACCAACCTTGTCTGTAAGTGGAAGGCAATCACAACCATTGGCAGTTCAGCTGCATTAAAACTTTTTTTGCTTTGGTATTTGCACAGTACTTTTCATTAATAATTAACAGAAACTGAAAGCCCTAGCACTATCTTGTCTCTGATTTCTAATCCTCCAGAATGCAAACAGACAGGGTAACAAGAGTATTTTAAATTTTATATTTACCTACATATTTTTAAATAAAGAGATCTAGGATCCCTTGCACCAATATATATGCATACTATAGACAGACATGTATCTCAGAATCTCCATGTTAGACAGCAGCACTGGGGCAGGAGAGTCATTCTGTACGATAATGGTGCTAGAATTTGGCCCACAGTAACCCATAATGTACTTTGCAGCTTTCAAGAGCAGTTACAGAACATTTTGCAATTAAGCATGTTTCCCAAAGACTTTGGTATCAATTACATATGATCTGCACTTTTCAAAATCTAAGCCGAATTTGGTATGAAAAAATCTGCTATTTAGACAATATTAAGAAATATAGTCATTATGTCAGAGTGACACCCAGACTCTCTCACACACCAATACTTTGGATGTCTCTTGGATGCTTATGCAAATCCTAAGATTATACACTTTCAATAGAAGCTAGGAAAATTATATTTAAAATATCATTTATTTGATAGTATATACAATATGTAAGGATTTGGCAAAAAAAGTAAGTAACTGTATTTTATTGTAAAATTTCATTCTATTGAAGAGAAATAAAATATCTAAGAACTGTTAAAGGAAAAGGAGAAAGTGTCTGCAACATGCTCCATAAATATTACATGGAGCCCTGACAGTCATTGGTGACAGTCTGGTGTGTAGCCCCACAGGGTAGCATAGTTACACCACACCAATTAACTAAAACTAATCAATTCTCTCTCATAACACTGAAAAATATAATTCTTTTCCCATCTATTGTTCTTGTTAATTCTACAGTAATTGTGACACATATAACAGCTAAGGTATAGTAAAATGAAAAAACCAACGGATTCTATCTGAAAGCAGAACAAACATTAAACTCATGAGTTAGCTAGTTTAATTTTCTTCATCATACTCAGTTCACGGCAAGAGATCACATTATTTTTAAATATATAAATAAAGCCAAACTAAATGTAGGCTTATCTAGATTATGGTGCACTAGGGAGAAAACAGAGGAGGTCATGAATTCGGAGACTGCTGTTTCTTCTCATAATGTAATTACACTTTTGGTTAATGAAATTACTGCAGTCTACGAGTAAGGGCTTGCAAGTCAGAGCTCTCACATGCTTGTGAGAGATGGAGTAAAGAAATAGTGTTTACCAACCATATTTGAGGGATGCATATTAATCCCCAAGATCCAGGCATAACTTATTTTGTTTCTGAACTCCAAGCAAGACTGAGGTTGTGATCAAAGCCCTTTTCTAATTACTACAATAAAAGGAAAATTAGCTTAAGAGGGAGGAAAGTCTGGTAGAGAGAGAAAGAACATATCATTCTTCACTGCCAGTACCCTCCAAACAGCTGAAAATAAACATAGCTCAGTGAAGAGAAGCAGCAACAGAGCAAAATATAAAAGGATGGCTGAGCGCTCAGGGACTCTAATTGCACCATTTAGATCTTCACAGCCCTACTCCAATCTGCACAAATGCTGTTAACTCAGAATCAAGAGAGTCGTTCAGGTAGAAATCTCAAAGCTGGGAAGGGACACACATTTTAGGGTCTCAGTGGAAAAAAACGGAGGAAGCAGTATATTCTGGTGAGAATTCATTCTCGATTCCTTCTTGAAGTATTTTCCTAACATTCTACTCATGGCCCCCCTTAGCAGTGGCTAACAGTTTCCAACACACCCAGTGTGCCAGAGAGCTCCTTTTCTTTTTAGGCAAATTATGAGTTGCAAGGGGAAGATTTTGACTTACAACTGCTGGCCCTTCCCGTGCACGTGTATAATACAAAGTATGACTTACTCAGGAGAAATTAATGGAAACCCAAGATTTCTCACTTGGATAAACCTGTCATCCTCTCATTTTCTGTTAACAGCTAGGGGAAGGGAAAACACACTATCTAGTTGCCACCAGAATAACAGTTGTTTAGCTCTTGGTAGCTGACAGCACACAGGTGGTGTATTCCAAAGGACAGAAAGAAACTCTACTAACTGCACCTGAACTAGGCAGTAGTAGTATATACGGGACAACTGAATGATTCCTGTCTTTGGGTAAATATTTAGGAGGGGAAAAAACTATTCTAAGAAGACAAAGATTTACATTTTTTTAGAAATAATTTGAATTAAAAACATCAAAGAGATAACCCTGATTAAAAGTTGCTATTCTGTTGATTGTTGACCTCATTTCTTGCTTCAAACCTAGCTTTAGGAGACCAGCTCTGAGCTCACACGTCTGGAACGTAACACGACTCTTGGCTTCTAAGCAGTGAAGTCACATGATGCTTCAGCTAATAAGATTGTGCTTGAATAAAATATCCCAGCAGAATAAAGAATGCAGAAGAAAATGAAAAACAAACCCCCTCCTCTTTTGCCAAAGTTCTTCTCCAAAGCTTTCAGTGTGAATGTTAAACTCAATGAGCTTACAGAAATGAGACCAACATACACACAAGGAGGCCATTATCACCCATCGTGTTAAAGGAACCCATTTCATTTTCAAATCTAGTTGCAAAATTAGTCCTTGCCTATTAAACAGTTCTCAAGAAATTAATGGCAGAAGGTTTTGCTTTGACTGTCAGAAAGATCACCAAAACCACTTGTGTTTAAGATGATAATTACTGGGGCTCAATGCCAAAAAAATAATTCTGGTAAACTAAATCCCATGATTAATTCATAACGTTCATTTTAGCATTAATCCTAGCATTAAGATACAGAGCAGTCCCCATACACAGACACATACACACATTTCTCTCACACTGGGGAATTAAGTAATATTAATTCCTATGAGGATTTTTTTATAACTCTTCATATTTTATGTATGTTACTTAATTAATATAACAAGATAATTAATCCATTAGTTTTTATTTCTTGTTTGTGATCTCTGTTAAGGCCTGTAGATTTCAAAAACTCAAAACAAATAAATACATAAATAAATTAAATAAATTAAACAGTAACTAATGGTTTACTTTTGTGCATCATATTCTGCTAGTTTGGGGACAACATAAATTCTCATCAGTTTATAATTTAAGCTTCAAAAGTAACACCTGGTTATAAATACCCAAAGGACTCCAGCAAAGTATATAAAGATAGTGATATGACATACATGGAAATTTCCTACAGTTTCCAAAGAAAATAATTACTTGGTGAGAGAGATCTTAAATTACTACAGCAACATCAAGACACTACTTCTAGCATTCCCTATGATATCCTTTCCAATAAAAGTATAAAGGCTTATATTCCTGTTAGGGGAAATGGGAAGAAAGAGTGAATCTTAAATGTCTAAAACATTTTTCTCTTTTGTCTGTACTTCATGCACTTTGATACAATACAATTCATCACAGGTGCAAGTGTTTCTTTCTAAGCATATTGATCAATACAATTTTTATGAGCCAATAATGTGACAGGGCTTCCCAAATTTAGCTTCTTCATTCATTAAAAAAGTGATCCAGGAAAACACACCAAAATGGAATAAAACATTAAATGAAGAGTTTTCTGCCCGAGACAGCAAAACAGACAGGGCGTTATTTACTGAAAAGACAACGGCTCACACCACTAACAGTTTTCTTCAGTTCATAATACATAACTCTAGAGTAGCTAATAAGCACTTAAAATGCTAGTCCTAAATATCTGCTGATAGTGTAACAACTGCTGTTTTCAGCTAGCATCTGAATAAGCCTTTAAACAATTTATTTAACAAATATCTGTTTTCTCTATCTCTTGTACATGGTTTTCTCTGACTCTTTAAAATTTGTTTAAAGTCAATGGATCAATCACTTCCGTGAAAATATATTCTGAAAACCAATTTGAGTAAAATGCACTTTCACCACGTTTTTGAAAACCTATTGCTAACAATGACATTATTACTATTTGTTTTCTGCTGGTATTGTTACTGATTGTTCACTGTAGACAGCACCTTCTGGGTGTTTTTTTCCATTTAATATCTTCAGTCATATCTAAATCTGTTCTTTTACAGCCTCTACATACCTCTCTTTCAAAGTAGCAGGGGCATCTCATCTGCTCAATTACTTATTAGTGTTGCTATAGAATACTATTTCCTCTTGTGGGTGATAAAATATTAATCAAAAACAGGAACAGAGTGATTTCCCAGTGTGGATGTCTTCTAATGGTAATACATGGAGTTTAAGAGAGATCTGGAGGTCATGTAATAGCTCTTGAAGGCAGGGAGGGGCTCAAAGATAGTAATGACGTTGTATAGTGAGTAACGGGATTGTATTCAAAGAGCACTGAATAGCTTAATTATTGGTGTTCTGTAGGAAAAAAAATCAAAATTGTGATTGCAAAGATTTATTGGAGATTACAGTACA
This sequence comes from Apaloderma vittatum, assembly GCF_000703405.1. Lineage (NCBI taxonomy): Eukaryota > Metazoa > Chordata > Aves > Trogoniformes > Trogonidae > Apaloderma > Apaloderma vittatum. The sequence continues at coordinate 81,949 of NW_009729044.1, read as the reverse complement.
TAACTGAAAAAAATCTTTTGTAAACATTGTAAATAAGCATTGCTATTGCTCAGTATCCAACATAGATCCATATAGATGTGAACTTTCCAAATTATTGTTGTGTTTCATAACCATGTATCAGTTAATCATAGTAATAAACTAGTAAATTATTATCTGTTCTTTCTACTAGTTATTAAACATCCATCCCAACCTGTCTAGGTATTTTGGTTCCTATTTTTTCATAGGATTTAAGATAAGAGCAAGAAATTCAAATGAAGAACACGACAGTAATTGAAAGATACAAAGGAAAGCTGTGGCTGTTCGACAAAGGACCTAAATATCCTTATATAAAGTACCATATCATCATGTTTCCTTCTGAAGTTTTAATGCAAATACTCTTGGCTGATTTGGAAAAAATAGTTATCCTAAATAATTTCTAAACAAATAAATATTGCAAAACCATGGTCTGTGGTGGTGGTGGAAGTGTTTTAACCTGGGTCAACCACTAAACTAATTTCAATACAATAAAGTCACAAATAACAGGAACCACCTTCTAGAAACTGTGTGATCAAACAAATACTTTTCAGCTGTGTCTGACGGCAGGAAAACCTATTCAGTGCTCAAGCTGTCAAATTTCAAAAATCTATGGGCACCAACCAAGTCCCGTGGCAAGCATATGTTCTAGCTTCCCTAGGAGGACTGCCAGACTACTTCCTCTGTCATAGTTTTGAAGAAGAAAGGAGGACAATGACATATACAAAGACAGGGGTACTTCTACCTCTGATAAATAGACATCATATTAGTATAATCATTTTGTCTCACAATACAGTCAATTTTAAAAGTGCTGTAACACTGGACAAGACAAAATATGGCCTGCACTCAAGCTCAAGAACAAATGTCATCTCTTGGCACTTGTGTTTTGTAATTCTTTGAGTGAAAGGAAGCACAAAAGAGTCCTGTCAACAGTAAAAAAAAAAATAAATAAGTCTGATTTTCATCACTATATATATACACACTAGTTCACCTGATGAAAATTTTGTGCCTTGAAAGAAAAGGCTATCACTACCTAAATGGTGAATATATTGGAAAAACATTTAGAACAAGCAGGTAGGGAAGAGAGCTAAGAAAAAAAAATTGGTTAAAACTTCATATTTAATGGTTCATATTAAGCACACAGCACTTTTTGGCTATGATTCTAAAAACATTCTACAAAATATTAAAGCACAATTGACTTCCTTTCCAGTCATATATAGGTAAAACCAAGAAAATAAGATACAAATTCATTTGTACAAATTCGATCAGACAGGTCAAAGCCCGGGTCAGGAACAGAATGAAGGTCACTTGCCATTATTTCTATTTACAATCCATTTTTCTTCTATTTTGCACGGCACAAAATATAATTAATGATTCAGAGAAAAGGCTAAGAACATATATGCAGGAAAATTATATAGGTAGAAGTAACAGCCAAGTTATTTCTTAATATTCAAAAATCCTCTTTCACTTACATTCATTTTGTTATATGTAGGAATCTATTTTTGTATAGGAACTATTTACTGTTCATTTAAATTAATTTTCCTCCAAGGAAATCTAAATAATAATTTTCTTCATTAAAAATTCAGTGTTGTCTCTATGATTTTTGCACTAAAAATTTGGAAGCCAGCTGTGTTGCAAGCATGACATCTCTGCTAAGGTTTCTGAGAATTTGCACTTAACATCAGCAAGACTTGAGTCTGCTCAGCGTCCTAAAGCAATAGTCCTTAATGACAAGAGTAGTGTGGGTGGTGAGATGGTTTTGATAAGTAGTAATAGGATGAGCAAAAAGTAATATACCAACAGTTGATATATTACTTGACATGTCAATTGTTGGAGAGTTGCTGTATTGAATTTGTACCTACAGCAAACACAATACACAAGATTCTAATATACTGCGGTGTTTGCTACATATTTTCCAAGTGATTGTATTGACTTTGTAAACAAAGATTATATGAAAAAATAAAGACTCCTGTACCATATAATATTTACCAAGCGAACAAATCTATCACAGCTGGAAATAAAAACACAATTTCACCAATGTCAGGAAAGGAGGAAATAAATTGACCATTTGGAATGAGATCAGATACTTCACTTTGGATTGCAGGCACCTAAGAGAGTCTCCTTCTAGTGCAATAGTTGATTATTATTTTACTCTTAAATACTGCAGGGAGGAGAAGGAGAAGCATGGAGTATCAAATGCTTAGAATGAACAGCTCAGGTACTTAAAAAGTGAAAATGAAATAAAATGCTAAATCTAGCTTTCCTCATAATGATGCTAACTCACTTCCCATAGAGGCAGTATCAAATGACCTCCAGCTAAAACCAAAATCACATTTTTTGATGTTTGTGAAAGGTTGCATCATTTAGATACAGACAAATATTGAGATGAAATCAATGTGTAAGTTATATTAACAACATTTTATACCACCTGAGTATTTATCCGCATACTAGAACAATAATGAGGTGAACAGAAAGGATAGAAAAATTCGAGTGTCAATTCAAATGGAGGTGACCTAGCCAGGAAGTCATGATAAACCATCACTTAATTCTCCCACAGGTGGCAGATCACCAGCCCTAAGGAGCCACTCTTATTTATTACATTTCTCCCATTCACATTTTCCCCTTCTTATCACTTCAGCTGCGAATGTCGTTAGCAGGGAGTTAAGGAAAAAAAAACCCGAAACTTCTGGTCATGTCCCCATTCCTGTCACTACAGGACCTGGACAGGTGTACCAGTGACAAAACTACCTGAAGCAATTCAGCACCCCAGAGCCCCAGCCGCTCTGGAGGATAACCTTCTCTAAGCACCCTGCTTCTCTGGCTGCACTGTGGGCAGCACCTGAACTCAGATGCATCCTTCAGTGTTGGCTGGTCTGATTTTGAAGAATGAAAATGCAAGAAGATGCTTTAAGTTAATATTGGGGCCTTAACAACATGCAAAACTGTTTTTTTAAAAAGAATCATAATTCCTTCTGGAATAATGTTAATGAAACAAAGTTGCATTCCTGAAGCACAGAACATATTGCAAATAATTATTCTTTTTCTTTATTTTGTGGACTTAGACCAGTGTTCAGATTTTGCAAAATACTTGAAGAAAACCAGTTCTCATAATGAGGTTGTTTCAATTACTTATTACAGCAGAAGCTAATTTCTAAGAACAGATCTATGAAAATAAATGTTTATACTAGACTTACTATAACATTATAACTTGACAATGGAAGAGGTATTCTATATTTGTTCCAAGTAATTAATAAATGAAACTAGTTGAGGGGAAAAAAAGTTCGTTCTTTAACATAAAATTATTTACATGGAATTTCCCTCCTCCAGTACCATCACTGACACAAATTTTACTTACCACCTTATCACATTCCTTTTCTTTGTGCAGTTCAGCTTAATTTGAGGAATATCAATTGAATTCAGAAGTTCTGAAGCTGTGTTAAGGTTTGAAGTTAATATTGTAAATCTGCTCTTCAGTGTGCTAAAATATTTTTAAGCAACATATTTTCTTAAGTAAAATGGGGTGATACCACCCTAAACATTCCCCACAAAATAAAATATATATAAAATGGAACACGTTAGCAGTAAGCAAACTGTCATAAGCAGAGCAGTGTATTTAATATTCAGATCAAGGCATCTCTGTCTCATCCCAGCAAACCCTTTTGACAAAAGCCATCCAATGTCTGCCAGCAGTATTGAGTCCAGCTGAGGACAAATTTCAAGATGAACCTGAAATCAATTTGCCATCAAATTTTCATGCTTCTCCCAGACTATCTGTGGCATTTTAATTACAAGCACCCTAGGCGGGGGGTACTACAGATATTGACACTTAGCTCCTACAATAAACTTTATTGGCAACCTCTGTCTGAATGTAGTACTCAACTAGAATAACAAGAAATATATGAGGATATCTAAGCAATAAGGTGGCATAATCACTCTGGAGTGGTTTTGTTCCAAATGGTGGGCATCTCCACTAAAGAAACTTTTCCGGATTAACATAAAGGTCTGTTTGATGGAAAATTCACTTTTGTAATGAAGTTGTACAAGATCTCAAGTCCTTTGAGAAGATAAGCAACATTTAGTTTCTTCTCCTTTCAATTTTATTTGGTGGCATCCTTATCTAACATTTATAAATTTGTGAAGCAGTACCTGGTAGCAATTGAGTTCAAATCAGATCAGTGACAGGCTACAGAATTAGGGAATGTCTTTACATCTGTTTCAATTTCTGCTCTTCAAGATTTCTCTGCACAATTTATAAGGGCTACATATCTCAGCAATTAAGAATCTAAACTGGAGATGAATCAGTGATTTGCAAGTTCTGCAATACACGAATTGGAGCTTTTTCAGTAGACATATTCAGAAGCAGTATGCTTACATGCAGTGTCTTATTGAGCACAGTGAGGGCAAGGTTGCTTGCAAGCCAATTTCCCTCACTACGAAGCATTTAGGAGAATGGAAGATTTTTAAAAGAGACATTTAGAGAGGTTACCATGCCAATACGAGGGTGCTTTGCTATATGTGGTTAGGGGAGAGGTACACAGAAGGAAAAGAAGACAAGCACTATTTCATATTTTTTCTCCATACCAGACTTCATTGTTTTTTGGAGTTTTTTTACTAAGCCACAACAGGTCGTTTGTGGCCACCTGCAATGCAGGATCAGCAGCCCCAGACCATTCTCACGCTTTTCACAAATAAGTTATGGAGCACATAACAAATAATATCCATACATAGAGTCATGTTATCCATAGGATGTGTGCATACCTATAACTGGGAGGGAACTACCAATTTCCACATGCATTCGCACAAAACCAATTTAGTTTTTGTTACTGAGCATATGAAAAAAACGTCGTATGGAGGTCATTTTTATTCCACTCCTGGCAGTTGATATAAAGACTGAAATATTTACTTCTTTCATATAGCCTGATAATGAACATATGAACAAAAGTCAAAGTTGGCTGCCAACTCCCTGCAGAGAAGATATATACAGAAAAATAATCAATATGTCCATTATTTTAAATAATGGTACCCATTCTGAATTAATTTTTTTTATATGAACTCTGAAAATTACATATGTGAAAGAAAAGCTCTATGAAATTAACCTTTATTAAGTATTTTTCTGCTAAAAACATACTGGCATAAACTGGCCTAATGGCTTAAAATCAGACGGTGAAGTTGACTATCCATCAGAGATTTGTTGTGGGTATCCTGCAGTTTCTTAAATGAAGCATTAGCTTGACCCAGAAAGAACAAACACAGATTCTCATGATGATTTTAAATGATCTTGGGATATAAACCCCTTCAATAACTGAACTAATAGATTTCAAATGTGAACATTTTCAAATGTCGGCTTGGGTGACATATTCTTTCAATTAGTTTTATTTTAGTATAAATATGCCAGCAATGGGGAATCTCATGTCACATGGGGAATTTCATGAAATGGGGCACTACAGCTACTAAAGTTGTCTGATTCAAGCTTTTAGACAGAGTTCCCCAGGCAGAGCAATGTATTCCCATTTGGAAGTGACTGCAGTTATCAGTAGCCAAGAACAATATATTGTTTAAGCCACTCCCTGAGGCATAAAAAGCCCAAACACCTTTAAAAATTGGTGTAGATAATTCGCCCATACATATTACATACCAAGCTAATATTTGTGCTGTGCTTTGAAGATGTAAAGTGTGAATGCTTTTATTACTAATAAACTGTCTTTTTCATAGATCAACACTGAAACTTTAATGATCCTCTGGATATTGAAATACATGTTACAAATCATTTAGTGATTCTGGTATAACTTCATACTCCTACGTGAGGAAAGAAGGATTTAAGTTTATGCTCACTTTAGGGTGCCATGTTGAAAAAACTGTCTTGTTTGAGACAGTTCATTTCAGGTACTTCAGGCCTACATTAAGCTGATATATAATGGAAATATACATAAACGTATTACACTGAATACAGAGTGCATTGCTAACACAGTTTCGGGAACTGGGAAAATCTGGCGACTCAAGGAAAGCCATTAGCTAGCTGTGGGTCAGCCTCCCATGCTGAGTAAATCAGTAGAAACTTTAGCATGTTAGGCCCAAAATAAACTAAATGCAACAGAGCTGGAATAAATAAATCCTCAGGATAAAGGGAAATAGCAAAAGTGCTGAAAATTCTATGAAATATTGTACGGAAAAGATGCTTTATTTCTTTTCTGAAAAAAAAAAAGATAATGCCCACAAGAAACTTACCGACATTTCTGCTCTTTCTGGCTTTCCTTCCACAACATATTCATTTTAATAAACTGCTCCGTCATAAAGCATGTCAGCTATATAATTTGATAGAGTTAATAATGGAACAGCTTCAAACACTATTTTCGCTCAAGTTTTTGAGATTTTTACTTATCCAGTGTCTTGTACAATGTACTCACGTGGTTTGTACATTCAGTAAAAACTAAAATGAATTTTGCATGCAAGGCTATGCATTTTCATTGTCATCAAGAAAAGTTAATTACTGAATAAATTGCAAGTTCAGAAATATAATGCATAAGGACAGAACCTATCCTTTTTGCCTGAAGAACCTATTAAACTTCATCTTGTTAGCTGACTAAAAATCTCAATTAGCATTTGGTTTTGGACAAATCCTTGACAAACCTGCACTGTCTGTTGCAAATACAAAAGGGGACAGACTCAGCAGATGAGGGTTTGCATGTGACCACAGCATCATTTTTGAGTACTCCATAAAATCTGATGATATAACCTTCCGGCTTAAGAAACTGGCAACTGTGAGCAGTTTTTCCCAATAAAAAGAAGAAGAAAAAAAGGCGGTTTTGGTCTTTGTTTTGATGTATGCACAAATTCCATCTCATTGTCATAGATTTCCCTGTATAACTGTCATCAAATATGCAGAAGACAAGGCTGGAAAAAAAAACCCAACAACTAATCAAGTTTTAAACATTTAACTTGCATTTCAAGTAACTTTGCCTTTTAGGTTTGGGGGTTTTTGTTGTTTTCTTCAGGGAAAGAAGCAAACAAAACATGTGGAGTTAAATATACATTAGGAAAAAGTGTAGTTCATGATTGCATTTATTTTCTGTATTTTGGGAGTTGGCTTTTTCAAATTATTATTACAACATAGAACAAGATGTGCATCCACAAACCTACAAGGAGTTAGTCCTGATAAGACTAACAAGATCACACCCCTTTGCCACTCCTCTTGTTAATTCACTCTTTGGCCAGTCTCAGCTTCGTGCATGATTTCTGCCCAGCTGGATCACATACATTTCCACAGATGTGTTGATCTGCCATAGACTTTTGGATCTGAGGGAGTTTTGACAAAGCCATACTTCCTTCTGAGCAGTAAATATTGCCAGCTGAAGTCCTTCCCCATTTATAATATATAGCAGAAATAACTGCTAGGCTATCTTACGCTTGTCAGTGTGCCACCCAGATCATATTGCAAGTTTAAGTACACATACACACACTTGAAACAACACAGCAAAAGAAAAAGGGGGCCCAATGAGAATAATCTGTAAAGATCACAGCATTTAAAAAACCAGAGGGGCAGTATTTGCCTGGCTAAAACAACTGTTTGCCAAATAGAAAAGGGTGGAAAATTAAAATATTTTATTAACACCATTTCTCTCCTGGTTTTACCTACTTCACTCAAGCAAAGGAACAGGCAGTTCCTCCTTCCTAGTCCTCCAGGGACATAAAGCATCTGAAAGAAGAGTAAAGGATCCTTTTACCAGGTCCCCACCAAACAAAGGGTAGAAAGCATAGCAAGGAGAAATGATGTATAGCACAAGTGTTTCTTCAACATGTCCATTGAACTACAGCAGAACCTCAAGAGACGATGTATCTCAAATGAAAGTACAGAAAAAGCTTAGAAAGAACATTAAAAAACAGCATAACTTTCAAAGACAAAATGAATAATTAAATACTTGTTGCACTTGGCGTGCATACAGACAATGTGCAAAATGGCTCATCGGCAAAGGAAAAGCATTTCACTGACCTTACAGGCTGGTTTTACTTCATTTGTTGCATAGCCACAGAGTAGGAGTATGTCAGGCGAGCCCAGGTTCTCACCTAAGAAAAGGCAAACTGACAAGACTGAACGACCTCCTCCTTTGCTGAACAGGCAGTATCTAAACAGAGCAGGAAAACAGGCCATTGAGGATAAAAAAACCAAATCAAGAAACACCCAGCAGAAGTCCCTTTCATTTAAGTCTATTTGTGCATTTCTCTTGTGGTGTGTAACGAGTGTGACTATGCTGGATAAGGCAACATTCTGACCTGTGGAAGAAGATTTTTTTGGGACCAAGAAATGGGAATGAATTTGGATTTTTGAGGAGAAGGTGAGGAAGCATGAGACTTTTTTTAGTGTTTTGTTTTGTTTTTTTAATTCAAGGCAGGATTTTAAAAAGAACCAGATTTGAAAAAAAATTACTTTCAGATCACTTCCAATTCTTGATAAAAACCATTCAGGACCCCTTTGACTATGTTGTTGGATCCTTTTGCACTAGGTCCTTCAGTGAAAAAGTTTGCTTTTCCTCTTTGCTGTTATATTTTTTCATTGTTGAATGGGTGTCCAAGTGGAACAGGTAAAAACTAACAAAAAACACTCTGGTAGGGCAACTGCAGTTTTCTCAGAGTCAAGAGATTGCCATAACTTTTTTAACCCTAAATCATTTTGGAATCTAAGATAAGTGCATAAAGGGACAACAGCATGCAACAAGAGACAGGTCACATAAGGTACTGAAAGAAAAAGAAAGGCAAGGAGTCCTTGGAAGGCTCAAAAGCAACAGAAAGGCCTAAGAATAAGTGCAGCCAAAAAGAGCAACTGAAGATATGTCTAAGACATTTTGAGGGTGTAAAAGGAGTGGAAGCGAGTTTCAACACAGGTAAGGTTGACACGAGTTTAAGACCTCTTGAGAAGTAGCTGATTTCTGACCTTGGTAAGCAAGGGAAGTTTACTAAACTAACATGTTTAAAAAAAAAAAAGTTACGGTATTCATCAATATAGTTAAGACTTCTAATCTCCAGAATGGCTTAGGTTGTAGGGGGTGGAGGGCAACTGATTTTAATGCCTTGTGAGCCCCAGGATCCCTCTCTATGGGAAAATATGAAAGCTGTAATGATCCACTGCACATATTAAATCTCTCAAAGATGAAATACAGTAAAAAAAATGATGTATAAAGACAAACCTGGGCATAAAATAGCAGGATAACTGCAAGACCATAAACACATCTTGATATGAAATTATAGACTTGGGGAGTTTAACATCTATTTTTGAAGATCCTGATCACTTTTAAACCTGTATATTAAAACTAATGAGCTAAATAGGCCATGCAAAAAACTAAAATCTGGTGCCATTCTTGGAAGAGTGAAGACAAGCACGATCATTTTTTGCTCCCCTGAATGTTGAATTACAGTGATTAGATTCCTCTACAAGCTGCATTAATTTGTTATTTGCATGGAGACAGTGTAATAGGAAAACATTTTCCACATTAGTGCAACAGACAGCTTTTATGCCTGAGCTCTATAAAGAATAAATTTGCAATTTTCCAGAAAGAAATAAGGTAATGAATAACCAGAATTCCAGTGTGGGAATACTTCTTCTCTGTACAGTAGCCATTTCAATTAAATATACAAGATTTGAGACTACACCATTTTCAGTGCTGTATCCTGAGGGCATTGGTTTGCTTGAGCCATGTGGTCAGATGTTTTCAAATCATGTAAAGAAAAGTCAGATTTTAATAATCAGTAAAGACAGTCAGGTCTCAAAAGAAGACTTAGAAAAAACAGGCTGACATAGAGAAATATGTTAAAATAGGCATAAATGACTCATTACTCATATTCCACATTCTTAAACATGTTCAGACACAATGGACATAATATTTTCTTGTTGTAATCCAGTAGTACATTTGCCATTTTTGTTGAGCAAGAGCATTCATAAGGATTCTTTCTTCCTTCTGCAGAAATCTCACTATACTTCATACAACCAAGGAAGCAATAGAGGTAGATAAAAGCCATAATAAGCAGAACGGCTCAAAGCCTAATATAGTATTTTATTGACTTCAGCAAGGGCAGAATTTCACACATTTGCATTTTGTAAGCAATATATAGGCAGGTTACTGTTGTTACCTGCTACAAGGAAAACTCGTGAACTGCTTACACTAAGTTATTTAGAGTTTTCTGCGGCTAAAGATTTTGATTAAATCCAGAATTTATAATCAGGGCGGGTTTTTTTCAGATTTTCTTATATATCAGACATCACTTGGTTTACTCCAATTTGCTTTGTAGAAACTTCTCAATTTTAATCAACATAAAACAGTGTTTAAAAAGATAATAGTGTAAAATAAAGGTTCAATATTGAGATACAAAGACCTTTGCACTAATCTACATCTTTAACCTACTGTAGCTGAAGACAGTCATGCCACACAGGTCTCTTTTTCAATTAACATCCGTAGGCTAGAGTTAGTATTTTTATTGGTTTAGTTCAGATGCTAGCTCTAAACATAGAAATATATACTAAATGCAAAATGGTGATAAAAAAAAGAAAAAAAACTTGAAAAGGTTACTGAACATCCAGACACAGTGAAATAGAAATAGCTTCTAGAAAACTAATATTTGCATCCCTATAGTGTTAATTATGCCCTGGATTTTAAGAAGATTTTGAATAGCCTCTTTCAACAGATGTTCTCTTAAAAGAATGGCTTATTTGGGAAATGATATGTCTCTGTCAAAGCTTACCCAGTGGAATACAAAAATTAGTACCAAGTAACTATAGGCCCAAGTATTACAAACTCTTAATTCTCAACAACAATATGCCACCCCTGTGAGCACCTAGCTTACGAATTACATGTAAGATATCTTGAGCAGCTACAAAGAAATAACTAGTTCAACCCCACTAGTTAAGTCGATACGCTTCCTCCTACAGAGCTGGCTATAGTGGAACCAATCACACACATGAAAAGCGGTTTGATGACCAAAAAAACCCCAAACCCCCAAAACTCATTCAACCCCCAAGTGCAACTCTGCACTTAGTTGGTCACCAGTTTCCTGCTAAGTAACTGTCTACCAATAAAACTGTAACAACACAGAAGGATAAAAGACCTCCATAAATAGCCTAAGAATTCTCTGTATCATAACTCAAAATATAAACAGTAGAATGAGAAACCAAATGAGCCTTGTATTAAAATGCACACTTTTTAGCAAAATTATTTTGGTCATAATTGACATCTTAAATGAACTGCAATTTCAAAAAGATCTTTATCTGGTATCGTCCCATGTCAGCAGCAGAACTCCCTTGAGCTCAAAAGAGCCAGGATTTCAGCCCATATCACCATATGTCTCTGGGTTACTTCACTGAACTACATCAGTGGGATTTGTCTGGTTTTTAGTAACACCAGTCGCTTCCTACCTATTTGGCACTCATCCCTAGAATATAATAGGTTCGGTACTGCCTTTTTCATTTTCAAATTCATGGTTGCTTGGTGGTCTTAATTTTCTCAGAGTATTCAAAGATGACAGATTAATAGGTGGCTCTTTGCAACTGTGTGGGCAGATCTTTAATGGAGCTCATTAGTTTATATTAGTGAATAGTGTACGGAGATGTGGAAGCTGTTCCTAGAGGACAACACTTCTACTGCTAAATGAAAAAAAATTAACAAAAATTAAAATCCTTCTTTCCATGATTAAATAAGCACAAAGTAGGTCAATTTTGGTAAGAAACTAAGTAAATTATTTATTCAGTATAGACATTACAGAAAATTCCCAAACGCGTTTTGGTGGTACGGTGGGGGGTTTTGGTGCAAAAATCAGCTGTCCTTAATACTGGAAAAAGGGAATCTTTTGAGATTCACTAAGCATACCTTGTACATTTGTTTATCGTCTAGGACACTTAGTAGTATAATAGGCTGTTGCTCAAGCCAGCGGAGAATTCTGTGGGATCTCCTATCATAATAAGCCTTGAGCTAGGAATGGATTATGAAAATAATAATAATCACAACATTAAATGCAACTCAACGTTGGCACTCAACCAAAAAACCCCTGGACATTTATATTAACATGGCACACATAAAAGGATTTCGTTTTACACACAGAAAAATTTATTTAACTTTATTGGACTTTTTTCCAGCACCTGCTTAGGTTTCCAGGTAATCATGAAGTTTAATAAGCCTTTACAATGATAATTAAACACTGTAAATATCTGCTTAATCTTCCTAACTGGGTTTTTATTCCTTTGTGGAAAAGTGATCCTTGCTGACATTCTGAATAAGGTTGGCAAAATAAGTGCAGTGAGGAGTGGTAGCATAAAGTGGATTTGCTCTCAATAATGTATGAAGCCACATGCTGGGTAGAGGAATCCTCACAAAAGCGGTACCACAGCAATCTGTTCCTTTCATCTGCAGCCAGCATTTAAAGTGAAGGTGCTGCTCCGAATCAAAAGCACAATCATTCATTTGTGAGCAGATGTCCTTCACACGGCAGGCAGCACTTTCTCAAAAGAGAGCTGAACAAATGCACTGCTGTGAGACAAGTTCCCCTCCCCATTAAAGAAAGAACACAGTATATATTAATTTAGCAGGTTGTTGAATGTTTTAAAGTAGAATTTATGAAGCAGAAAAAGCATGTGGTGAAACAAAATGGCTTTCAAACTCAAATATGAAAAAGCTCCTCAAGTTATTCATTTGCAAAATGCAAGAGTCCAAGGCTCATGACAATAGGGAAGAAATAAGCTGAAATGTGAGGTGTGTGATTTTCCACACTGCACTCAAGATTATAACTAAAAGAGGCCATTAATTTAATAATACATGTGTGATGATAAGATTGCATGTATATGTATTCTGTGCTCACATTTGTTCAGAGAATTTACAATAAAACCAAAGTGAAATTTGTTTAAAGCTGTTGGGACTCTGCACTTTTGGTTAAAGACATTTTTCTCGTTTCCTCTGCATGCACAAACATTTTTTTGAAGAGTATTTCTTCTTCTAATAAAAATTCCTGGATGTGGTCCACGCACACTGTGGTAGACAAAAAGATTCACACTGACTCCTTTGTGAGCAAGACTAGGATCTTTCTTGTAAAAATTACAGTAGTCGCTCTTTCAATCTCTGGAGCACATTCCTATTATACACATTAAAATTATATGTTATTTTATAATATATAACACATTACTCCTTATAATAATTTGAAGGACCAAATTTAAGCAACTCAGCTATCCCCCGGCAATGGCAAGAGCATATGCTCTTTGACAGGCAGACCTGTCAAAAGCAAGATGTTATGAAAGGAAGGCATGCAAGTCCACCTCTTCTGCAACACCTAGGAGGAAGAGGTGGCTCCATCTCCTTACATGTATTGTTTCAGAAATATCTTTTGGTTAGGTATTCCTCTGGCTCCCTTCCATAGTTCTTTTTCTAAGGAGGAGAAAGAAACAAACTATGAGACCTGCACCCTAATTCTAGCCATGGCTTCCACAGCCTGGCCAGTCCCCTAGCCCTACGCGCCGTCACCGACAGGCCGAGCAGCACCCCCGCAGCCCCGCGCTGGTGGCCTGAACGCAGCCCAGGCAGCACCTGCCCACGCCCAAACACACATCAAACCCTGTCTGCCCTTGCCAACAAAAGCCACATCTTTCCTTCTTCCCTCTCTGCCATAACACAGCTTACCGGCACATCAATATTTACAATTACTTTATCCATGTTAAATAAGCACACTGAGTTTTGCTGCCCACACAGAAAAAGGTTGATTCCTTCTTACAGAAACATACTATTACCAGCAGTATAATTATTCTAAGGCGTACTGTAATTTAAACCCGAATCTCTGTTTATATATGCATGTTTATTACACCAGGAGTCATTTGTGGATAGTGCACAGATAAAAATGCAGCTAATAACTCTTACTGTAATGATTAATCAATTTATGAATATATTATTTAAACTAATAGTTCAGGTAGGGTATCTTAAACAAGTTACAGAGTACATTGACCAATTCAAATACCAGCTACTAGATCAATAAGAAACTATAAGTAACTCTAGGGAATAGGTACAGTTGCATAAGAAACGGTGAATTTTTAAAATCCCTCTGTTGGGAGAGCAACCTCATCAAGAATAATTGCTTTAGGCCATTACCTCTGGATTTTGGCAAACTATATGGTAAAATAGAAATGGAAACAAGAACTGAACACTGTAGAATGAACTATTTTAATATTTTTATATATCACCTTTTTTTCAAACTAGTCAAAGGAAAAAAAAACTGATATTTCTGTTGGTTTTGAACTCATTGGTATCTAAAATACAACTTGATTTATTTAATGTGTGAACACTGTCAAGACTTTGCCCTAGACTCAATATAAATGAAATACATTTATTTATCAATTTAAAATATTTTTCTCCTATAATTTGCAAGAGACCAAAAAAAGAACTTTAATTGATTTAAAAAAACTCAAACTCTAAACCAAACAGCAAACCAAGGCAAAAGTTAAACAAATAGCAAATCAAATGGAAAACTTATATTCTCATAACACATTTCAGAAACTCTTAATCCTAGTACAAAAGAAATGCGTGTCATAGATAATTATAAACAGACATTTATTTAAACATCACCAAAAGTAAGTTCCTTTTATGCATGTTCCAGGTAAAAACATGCATACTGAAAAGTCAAATTGGGCCAGCAAATGGCACACACAGTACTGTAGTTACCTAGTTAAACCTGGCAATTTTGCTTGTTGGCAACCACCAAGAAAAGGTCCCAGTACTTGATTTAGTACTTTTTTTTTAATCTGAATGTGTAACTTTAATCTTTCAAGGTAGGATTTTTAATTAAAGATACCAAGTGCAAATTCACTAAGTAAGCCACTGCCCTCCGCTCACTCTGATGCTAAAGGTGTTGTGCTTTATCTCTGTTTCAAGTGATACTGCATTTTAAAAATTAATTAGTAGCTTGCAAGAACAGCCACACATTATTGAGTAAGTAACAGCATTTAAGTGAAACAGATGAAATATTGGTAAGCAATGCAGACCACAGTATAAGTATGTGAAGGGGGTCATAGGCTAATCCCTATTGATTTTCCAAGTATGCGTACAGCACCGCTGGGAAAGGCCAGTTCTGTTGGCAATCAGCTAGCACAAATACATTATAAATCTTACTGTCCACCTTCACTGATCAGTGTCACTTACTTCCTCCACTAAAGACCGTGAGGAAACGACAACAAATCCACTGACAAACAACCAGGAAGGAGTTTTAAAACCTTCTTCCTAAAGCTGAAATAAAGATGCTTCTAAAATTTCAGAACATCTGCGATGTACATAGGATAGAAGAGAAACCAGTTTCAAGGATCAATATTGTACTTGTAATAACTCTTCACAGAAATAATCCACAAGAAAACAGCTGGACCACATAGAGGAGGAACACAAATAATGAAGAGCAAGTCATTCACATTAATCTTACAAACTAATATGAAAATTTGGAGCAAACGCTTTGCATTGGCCATGCGTCTGCCAGTTGGCGGAGGGAAGTGAAACACGTTGATGTCCCATAGCTGACGCCAGTATTGCCCTAGCAGAGAAGGAGCAAGCAGGCTGCCGTCTACAGCTCCACAAGACAACCATCTCGTGACTTTGCTTTTAACTAAGTGAAATGCAGAAAACAAGCTGCAGTAATTACTGCATAGAAGAGAGGCTCTGAAACAAATACTTCCATCATGGAACAAGGTTGTGCGACAATTGACAGTTGCAACCTGGCCGTACCTAATGCATCACAGGCGATACGGCGTGCAATCCACCGCTTGCTTAAGTACAACAGAGGTAGCAGTTCTCCTCGCTGGTAGTGGAAAAAACACTGGCTTTCCTACGAATCTGGAACATTTCCAAATATAAAGTCTATGGCATTGTCTTCTGCTGGAAATGCAGTTTACGTTCACTTTCAGTACAGCACGTGTTTGTAGAAGGCAGCATATAAAATGAGCTCAAAATTTCCATTGAAAAACATCATTTAATGGAATTTTAAACTGTCTAAGAAGATGCATACACTGTGTTTGTTTTCTACATTAATGATCTATAAAGAGAATGGAATAGACCATAAATACACTATTTTTTTGTAATAGCCTTTACTAAAAATGCTACTAGTTGCGTTTATCATTTATATCCTCATACACAACCTCAAAATTGATTACACTTTAAACCATACATAACTTGCAGTGTTTTTCATTTTGAGTCATATTGCAAACATTTTTATAACTCTGTTAATATATTCCATAGTTTGTATTCTTATTGATTATGAATATTTCTTTGGAAGATTTTATTACTTTTCAAATAAAAAATTGTTAGGTATTTTATAAAGACAGAAAATAGTACTGCAACTTACATACCTTTCTTTCTCACAGTATTTCTAATATTAAAATTGTTAGGATGAATATTTGCAGACTCGTTTTTCACATTTTAAACTCAAGAAATAAAATGGAAACAGCTATTAATATAAGGTATCTCGTAGGTTCCAGATATTTTTTTTTCCCTCAAATCTCCACTTAAGCTGTTGGGTTGAATCCATAATCATTATGAACACTTAAAAAAATTAATATACCAAAGAAGTGTCCATATAAAACATCATGGCTTTATACCAGGTATACATTATCTTTCCTAATTACTACTGCAGTTTCAGACTGAAATACAATTTATATTTAGGATACGATTTTGCTATTAATTATCAAATTGAAAAAAAAAAATCTTGCATTATAAATTCTCTCTTGGAAATTAATGTTATTCTTTTTTTCCATAATCCTATCACACAAGCAATAAGTGCATTGCAGCATGAACACTTTAATTTTTCCAGTTAGTTTTGAGCAAGCCCAGAGGTGAGGTTTAATAAGGATCAATGGCACTTTATCTGGGACAGGGCCACTTCACAGCATGCAAATTACACAGTAACAGTTAAAAAAAAGAAATAGATTTAATTAAAAAAAAAAGTAGAACCACAGGCTCTGGAAATTCAATTAAAGGATTTATGCAAAGGTTTGCTAGGTTTTTATATGCAGTTACTGCTTATATAATGAGCTTTTCATATTAAAAATCAATAGGTAATCTAGAGTAGAAGATCATCCCCTTAAATACATTTTTGAAATCAATTTGAAAAATAGTCCATCAACTGCTGTGACTACTCTTGCTGCTTCGATTAGACTAAGAGCAATATTTAGATTGCAAGACGTGCTATGGAATATCTATGCTTGGATTTTGCTTTCAAGTGTTCTTATACTTTTAAGTGCCCAAGCTAATCATACAAGACTGTGTACAATGGATAAATAATTAATTTAATTACTAGCAAGGGCATAAGAGTCCTGAAATATGTGAAAAACCCAGGCACCTAATAGCACAATCTGACAATATTTTGAATATATGCAAAACCCTACATCTATTAATGTCTTTGCTATCTTTCTTCTCAGTCTACTGGCTACTTAGCACCTCGAGATAAATATTTCTGTTTATAACTTATTAAAGTCACCAGCTAAGGAAGCAATTAGCTGAACACTTGTCTGAAGTGCAAGTTTCACACATCATGAATTTAAAGATGGATCAGATCCTGTGTCCTTCAGGTTTAATCTAATTTACGAAGATGCTGTGGTAATATAAGATCATTATATTAAAGTCCAAATATCTTAGTTAATATTCAGCACTTACCACAAATTCACATCTCATGCAAGCAAGTACACCTTTGAAATGAATGGAGATGGACCCATTGCATCAGCACTTAATTTGCATCTGTCCAACCAACTGCACAGACTTTGTAAATATTCTGAGGTGAACGTTATAAAGCGGTCACTCAGCTGTCCTTTTTGCTCAACAAAAAAAAACCAAAGCAGTGAGAGCTATCAGATCTGAAGAATCTGAGGGATTCACTCACAGCACAGGCTGTTGCTGTTCACCATACCTTTTAGCTACTGAAAAATTCCTGGGCTAAAATATTTTTCTGTTAAATGCCTGCACGTATTGCCTAGGCACAGTCATTTGGTGGGTTTGGATGCTCATGAAATGTAGATTCTAAATAATGAAACACAGAGGGAAAAATAGCACTCACTTATTATCTTACATGTTCACATGATAGAGAGGAAGAAATCTTTATTTCTGTCATTGGTTGTACATTCATATATGTATTCACATATTTGTTTCATTATCTTAATTCAATACTTTAGAAGAAACATAATTCCTTTATAAAAGGCTTGAAAAATGGTTCTGGCATGAAACAAAGCAAAATGACAACCATGAGAGTGAGGGATTAGACAAAATTTTCTCTATCTGTAACATGCTCTGTGAAGCAAAGCATTTCAGCTATGAAATATCCTCAGAGGCAAATACATTATATGGAAGTTTCAGAGTAAGAAGAAAAACAACTAGTAGCTGAAAAGTAACTAAAAGTTTTCAATTAAAATTATGATATTTAACAACTAAACTATACTGTTCAGAAGTGAATTTACCAGTAGCTTGCCTGTTAAAAGCTAATATGGCTTAAACCTGTCTCACCAGAAACATCCCAAATTTCCTGTTCAGTACTTCACTCTTTACATCCATTCTTCATCCATCATTGCAGAATTACCATGGAGGTGAGGCACAGACTGCAAGAACAAATACCCTTGCTGTCATTTCTCTATTAAGTCAGTTAAATATCTTCATAAGGATTCTCTGAAGCGCATTTCTTTATTGGATTTCAATTGTTTCTTAAAAGAAAAATCTCAAAGGAATCAAAGAAAAATGTTTGCTTACTCTCATTTCAAAAGAAATGTGGATACAGACTAATGCTATCTTTTTCGATAGGCTTGAAACAAAGACATTAATGAACAGTAGCTTTATTTTAATCTTTCTTCCTACTACCTGAATTTCTCATGCACACCATATTTTTCTACACTTTTGCATTTTAAACATGGTGTAAGTACATGAGGGGATCAAAGAGTTTCAGATGAATCTGAAGAGTTATAGCAAGGGTAACGAGGGTCCTTAGTTTCTAATGACAGAAGCATATGCTCTCAACTTTCTAAACTGCATCCAGCTGAGCCATTTATCAAGGCCTGAAACTTTTTCATTATTTAAAGCACTACGACAGCTTTCCACTTGATGCCTTGGAAGTACACAATAATAGAGACTCTATAGTCATTAATTATAATATCAGCTGGTTGATGAAGTTACTGTACTTGCTGCTTGGTGATTTCATTTTTAATTGCAGCAGGTGGTGTGGAAATACAGTGATGTACTGACACACACGGTCACCTCAACAGTATTTTCTTTTTTATGTATAGATAAATGCAACTCGGTTTTTTTAAAAATGCCTTCTGTTTTATATCCCACTGCATACAGTAGCTGCAAGGAAAAATAAGCACATGGAACACACTGAAAATTAGATGCTTAGAAATCAACTGATAGGAGACATATTGTCCCCAGGTTTTTTCTTTTCAAAATATTTAAGATACTGGGGGTTTTTTTCCTAAGAAAACATTCACAGTTTCCAAACACAGCTGTTATAAATAACAGTCATAGTTACATTTTATGTACAAGTTGTTTCTTCTAATTTTTGGTCTTACTAATGTATTTGAATGAATAGTCACTTTTAAAGTCTACAAATTTGAAAATAGAGATGTAGTTAAGGAAAATTAAAACTTTAACTGTATTAAATTCTGCAGTAAATTAAATGTGTAGTATTCTAAATGGCACGTTCTACTTTTTTATTATTATTATTTTGAAATTAGTCTTATATGGTCCATTGCTCTAGTAATTTACTAACCTACATAAAGTCTACAAATTTGAAAATAGAGATGTAGTTAAGGAAAATTAAAACTTTAACTGTATTAAATTCTGCATATCCTGCAAAAAAAATCCTGCAAACCTACATATCCACAAAATTTTTTAGAATTTAAAACCCATACACATATGGAGAGCAAAAAGTGGATTAAGACAACAATTGTGTGTACTGATTTATCCTTCTGTTGTCTTCAGAATGCTGTTGTACACAATTTCAAATAGTCTCATACTATCCACTCTTAAAAGTTCCTCCTCTGTAACGTTTTCATTTCATTAATCTCTAATTTAACAGATCAGATAACTATTACAGGAGATTTTGCTGCCACAGGTTTTCCATGAGATTGATAGGTAATAATAACTGGTGTTTCCTAATGGCCACAGACATCCGTCTTCTACATAAATCAGCAAACTCCCTTAAGAATCCCTTATATCCAAATCATGGATCAATTGTACTCAGGCCTCATTACAACACACGCACACTCCGTTCTCTGAAATATGGCTGTGCTACCTTTGCTCAAAACTACATTAAATGTAATTAATACAACTGGAGTGTAAATGGACGCAGCATTAAAATGTATGTCCCCGGGGAGAACAGGTTGTGAAAGCTGCTATGTGCGCTGTCATGCGTGGCACACATGACTAGGGAAAATTGTAGCACACTTCCTTATGTAGAATTTATAGTAGCTACACCATAAAATTGAGGAGCTTCAGTACCAGGAGCAGGAAGCCAGCTTGGCCTCAGCTGCACACTCTGCAGCACAGCAGCAGCACGTGAGCGGTGCTTGGGTACCATCTCTTCCCTACAGAAAGATGTTGTGGTCTTGTAAATCCTTCCTAATATAGTAAATTGTATCTTCGAAAAAAGCTACATGAACCCCATTAGAACTCCAAAAATGAAATGGAAAGGACATTTACTGTAAGTAGTGAGTAGAGAGAAGTCTGAGGTGATGGAATTGTTTGACTGTAAATTAGGGAAAAGGTAGGGAAAAGGCTTCTAACAATTTAGTACTTTATTTGCATATGACAGCCGTGTCATTTGTAAGAGAGTGCTATAAAAAGAGGGCACCAATCGAGAAAAAAGGAGTGTGTAGAAGGGCTACAAGGTGTCAAAACCAGGCAAACAAAACCAAGGCTGCTGTTCCACAGACGTGTAGAGTCTTCCCTTGATGACAGCACTATTCATTTTAGGAAAGTGTCTAAAAACCCAGCAGGCCAGTACTGCCAGCTCCCATGAATATATTGTTTTGCTAAGATGGAAAGCAAGTTCAAAGTCTGAGCACAGCCCAGCTATGAACACGCCTTTATCAGCATACTCCGGGTCTTGCTTCAGACCCAAAAGCAAGCTACGCTGCCTCAATTCTCTGTGATTTGCTGACCCTTCACCTCCTAAGAGGTGAAGATGCCCTGTTGCTACCAGTAGTAGGTAACAAGGTTTTAGACCTCGTAACAAGATAGCTCAAGTGGTTTTGGAGAAGGAAATACAGGCGGTAAGATCTCTTTTTCAAATAGTTTTCAGCCAACCCCTGAATTTGTTAAATACAATGCTTTATCTACTGCACTGGTTTCCAGAACGGGTTGCTGCAACACAAAGCATAGAATTGGGGCTTATAATCAGAGGCACCAGGGAATCATTGTTATGGGGTATTTATTATCTGACATATATAACTATTACATAATTCTTCTTAAAACATTCTAATTTTGCTGATTTCACTTCTAGGAAGATGCTTTGCATCCTCCTTTTAATTCTTTACATCACTATTTTAGTGACCTTTCTATATGTATGAAGCAGGAAACTTTGGGTTGGTTAATAATATAACTGAAGCATTCAGATATGCAAACCAATCCTTGAGCCAAATTGTGCTCTCATGCATGTCAAGATTTGTAGCACTGAAAAGGGAACAAAGTTTGGCACCTTTTGCTCACAAACACTGAGCACAGAAGTAGGTTATCTAATTTGAGGGGATTAAGCTCTCTGTATCCTTGGTGCTTGTTTTCTAGGCAAGAATATTCAAATCCACAAAATGCAGAGCAACTACATTTCTCACATTGTAGGACCATCCCATGTTACCTCTTAATACAACATAAAGGCAAAATAATTACAATTGAAATCATAGAAATCATAGAATGACCTAGGCTGGAAGGGACCTTAGAGATCATTTAATCCAACCTCCCTGTCATGCGCAGGGACGCCTCTCAACTAGATCAGGCAACACATGGGGACCAAACGGGGATCAAACACACGACCTTGGTGTTATCAGCCTTGGAATGTGGCAACATTCATTCTTTCATCATTCTGCCTCACTGTTCCTTCTTTCTCTGTCCTTGTAGTTCTGGCTTCTTTCTGGTTTTGTGAAGTCTTAGCCCCTTATATGCCGCTACTGCAAATGTGCAATGCAATTCAAACAGCACTAGCCATATGCATAATAAGCATGGAAATTTCAATAGTCTTCACATTAAATACTCAAGCTAATTTACTAGCTGATTTGTTACTTTCTTTGTCCTGGCTTACTTTTCTGTCATCTTCTATAAAAGAACTTAGATGTTTCTACAAGGGTACCAGAAGCAATACTATATTACATTTCCAAAGATTACACATTCTCATTTGCTGTTGCACACTGCACAGATATAAGAATTATTAACAATGAACTAAGGCCCACAATGTCATATGATCCAGATGCAGATACTCAAGGATGTTTATTTCCTTCGCCTCAGTGGAGCCTCTAAATTGAACCTCTAAACCACCCCCAAAGATTACGCTTGTTAAAAATAATTAATCATTTGTTAATTAAAATATTTATACCGCGGTTGTTTTTTGCATATATGAATATATAGACTAGTAAGATAGTCTACTAAATGGAACTGATGAATACTGAATCACCAAATCCAAAATGTAGTTACCCACACTAAAGTAAATGAAAACTACAGACTAACCCATAAATGAGTAACATGTATCAAACTCAAATTTAATACAAAAGGCAGCCTTTTGTTTCATCCATCATTGAAGAAGACATCCTCTTCTGTGTCTCATTTTTGCACTGGATGTAAGATTCCTAACATGTACAGTAGTTGAAAAATTGTAAAAATAAATCTAGCCCAGAACAGCTTTGCTGCTCTGTCCCTAACCATGAATGAAAGGATGTGGAAACAAGTGGAGCATTGGTTTTCCTTTTGAAGACAGACAATCTCCTTTAAAGCTGAAGTAAGGTCTCACAGTTACAGAAAACAAGCAATACACATTTCTCATGAAAAAATCGTGGAAACTCAGCTATCATACTAAAAGGAGTTGTTGAGTTTATAAAATACATAAAAAGATCTTGCAAACAACTTCTGCAGACTGCAAGTCAGATTCTTTTGATCCTCAGTAAGAGCCAAAGAGATTGTCTGATATTTGCATATGCCTCCCAGGCAAAAATACACAGAACAGGAAGGGTGTGTATCATAAAATTACCACCACATCTATTATCTACCACCCCCAGAGTAAAAGACAATCGATGGCCACTATAAAACCATGTCAGAAATTCCTTAAACTAAGATTATACCATAAATACAGAAAAGTGAGGAGCCAGCCCAAAATGAGGATGTATCTCAATCACTACTGGCAAGAAACTAACCCAAAAGGTGGTAACTAACTTGTCAGTATTATAAAATATGTTTCTACTGTAGGGAATCATTTAGGTTGCCATAAACACAGCTTCTGAAGAGAGATAGAATGCACTTCATGAAACCAAGGAAAATTCCCTTTCCACTTAAAAGTAACATGAACAGAACCTCACAGAACCATGGGCAAAATATTACTGGGAGAGGGAAGGTCAAGGTAGTCCTGTTCCTCAAGTGTATTTTTAAACCGCAGAATATTGGGGACAGTACACACTGCTCCCTAGAGAAATCTGTGCCAAGGACCTTTTATTAAATGTTCAGCATAGCTTTCCTAATCTATCAAATTGCCTTCATACATTTATGATTTTTATTGTCTTTATTAATATATGTATTAACATAGTCCAAAGACATCAAGTCGTGAGGGACTGGTCAGAAAAGCACACACGTTTGGGAACAGAATGAGAGCAGAAAGTCCCTAAATTAATATTGCCAACAATGCAAAAAAGCGTGTATGCTTTATTTTAGAAATAACACAACTTGAATATGCTTTTGTGGTTTTTTACTTTTCTTTTGTTTCCTAAAATAGCTAGTGTACACAAGACAACATCCTGAGTAACTGATTAACAAATATAGACAGAGAACTCAGATTACCGTACTTCTCTGAAAACTAAGTTTCAGTTTAGCAATGTCTACTTCAAGCTTTTATCAGCACTAATTTCAATGAAAAAAATGGTCGTAAAATTCAGAACAGAGGGAAAACAGACCTTAATTAAGCAAAGTGTTATCTCTTTCTATTATAATGAAAGCAAAGTTACAGTTATATTTTTACCAAGATTTTTCTCCACTTAATGAAGACATTATCCGTGAGTTTTCAAAGTCACTTTACAAAAGAGCATTCAAGAGACATTAAAGTCAGCTTAAACTAAAAAGTCTTTTTGAAGTCAATAAACAATAAAAAGAACAATGAAAAGACAGCCTTTGATCTCTTCTTACTCTAAAGTCTTTAATTTCTGTTTTAATCTACTAGATGCATTAAGTCTTGTTTTCAAATATTTTTCATCTGCAACGTACAGTATGCTTGCCTTGATTTTTTTATTAATATATATATTCTTACTGTATTAATGTATACTTCTCATTACCAAGGATGGATGTCGTCTAGAAGTTTTCACCAAGATAAACAGAAAAAAGTTTTAAAATTGTATTTCATTCTGCTCTTTTTAAAAATTTCTTTAAAAAGAAAAAAATGTAAATGGAACAAGAAAATAGCATTTTCAGCTTTGAAATTTGTGAGATCAAAGCCTATAATGCACATAGATTTTTCAAAGGATAAATTATTAACAGCATGGACGAACACACACTGGTCAATAACATGGTCAAAGAATGGTAAGTTAATAGTGTCTCTCTACAGCCAATTACAACTAACCTGACTTTATTGCTTGCAAGAAATTCCAAGTCATTCAGTGCATTTTTAACAGAACTTTTAAAAACCCTTTTTTAGCAAAGCTGTGAATTGGGACAACCTCTTGACCAGAGTGAGCAGCTTGGCATTTCAACATTTCTTCCGTTTATCCTTTCCTCCATAGCACAGGCCATGGATGTAAAGAGGAAATCACAAAACTGCAGTGAGTGAAAGTGTGCAAAATGTATAAAGGTAGAAGCAGCCACTAGTTCCCACTGGACCACCAACTTCTTTCAGGTACCCAACACAACCCCAGTGAGAAGGGGTAAAAACTCTCTCCATACCTGTTCACCCTTGATGCACATAGTAAGCCTGCTGAATTTCGTCTGTATAAATCAGTGTATCCTCCTGGTAGTTTCTCACCTTCAGGAACATGGGATCATCCACAGCGTAAGACAGAAAGGAAAACCAGATCCTCACTTTCAGACCCAGATTACTGTTGCACCCTGTCAATTCACTCTGTACATGTGTTAGAGAGTTTCAAAATGAGAGAAAACATAACATGGACAGTACAGTGAAGCTGGGAGGAGCAGACATAGTAAGTAACACGCTGCACAGGCATTTCTTCACATCGGCGCTGTTCTTGCCTCATGCTTGCAAAGATGCCTTTCCAGACGTGAGGGATGGATGAAAGTCCTATCTGTCAGAGAAGCAACCTTGCCCTTCCTCTGCTATGCAGACCTCAGTCCTTCATTTCCAGAGTGGGATATGAATGGGAACATCAAACTATCAGGCTCTGAATTTTGCTGATATAAGAATTTTATCATTTTTCATACAATATATTTCATTTTGATTCAAATAAAAGATTTTATGGGACAGATCTTCTCTAGGACAATAACCATGTAGAAATTTAAGCGATGTCTTTTTCTTACACCAAGTTAAGCAAAAAGACTAAAATTTTCACTTTGCTCATGGCAGACGTACTTAATAAGAAGAATCAGACTGAGAGCACTTTACTACGTTCAGACTAGCTTTTTATTGATTTGGGTGTGCTATGAACCACATTATCTAATCTACAATAAGCCATTTACCAAGTGCAATGATCTATGGGCTAAAAGGCTTAGATTTTTAGTTCCATTGTAGACTTTTTGATGAAATGGTAGATCAGCAGAGAATAATACTATAATAAGATTGTGAGGGACACAAGTGTCAATATTAGGAAATTAGAAAGTTTGGCTTACTGTTTTAAATCCTTTTGCTGTTCATTTAAAAGCCCAATATCTCTTTTTCTAGACTAATTTTGTCTGTATATTTAACAGAGGTACTAGATAACATCCTACAGGGTGTCAAGTTCACAGGGGCTCAAGGGCTCATTCAAACAAAAATATTTTTATTTTGCAAAAAGAGATTCATCCAGCTAAGCATATGACAACTCGGTGATGTATGCGCTATAATTACATGAGGATACAAGCTATCATGATACTGTCTTCTTGGTACTGTTGTTTGACATGATCCAAGTTTCATCTGCTGCATAGGAGATTTTAGCAGTTCCCTTAAAACATACTTGATGCATTTTGCATCAGAAACTTTACCTATATGCACAGAGCCTAGTACATGAGGCTGAAATCCCAGTTAGGCTTGTGGCTTACACATAAACAAACTTGGACTAGTGCTGGCACAATCTTGTTTCTGATTACCTCCACTCTAATTGCTAGTTTTGACCACTTTTGCACATGGGAATTCTCCAGTTGCCACCAGGAAACGTTGTAGAAGTCTCAAGAAGATTATCTACGGTTCTATGCTAGTCTAGGGAAGAATCACACATATGAGATCTGTTTCCTTATTTTTCATTATTACTTTTTGATGAAATAGGTAACACTGAACTTCCTGGCAAAGTATGCCATAACCTCCTTCTCAAACTATGAAGCAACGCATACAAAGATAACTTCTTCCTGAAAATTGTTGCTTTTGGCTAACATGGAGTCAGAGGTTTGTGAAAGGTGTAACAGTGCAAATCAGATTTGCAACACTATAGGCACCATCAAATTAATATCTCATTCTGGCAAAGAGAAATAGAACAAAATTTCAGTGGCCTTCAGTATAGAGAAATAAAATCCTCTATTTAGTGCCAATTAGGTGAAAAACAGAGCGTATTTATGAGACTATTTTATCTATGGTTCTATAGTAAATTTTACTGCATCATTTCTGATTAAGACTGACAGGTTACATGCTGAAGTAAATGCACTGAAGACATTAATGTCATTTTAAAGCAACTCAACTTTTGATGTTCTTATATTTTTGTTGTAGTGGAACTATTATGATGCATTGCCTCATTTTCTGAAAAGGAAAAAGGGAAGTGTAACTAGTTCATGCTACTGCGTAACTTCACAACAACTGACACTGACTATAATATAAGCCAGTTTGTATTAAGATGTTATTGCACCTTTCCAGTTCTAATCGCCAATTATGACTCTATTAGTCCTACTTGGCAGTTCATCTGCTCCTGCCTCAGCTAAGGGGGACTTGGAGACGGACCTCTGATCTTCATGTTTCCGCTTCAGTGAGTGCTCAGCACAGCGGCTGTCATCTTGAGACATTGAGGAGGTAAGGCATTGCCTTTTCTAAGATAACTACACCTGACCTTACAACAATTTACTAAGGAAATACCTGCCTAATGGCAGTGTGAGTGCAGTTTCTTTTACACTCACAACGGCACTGCAAATTAGAGACAACAGGATAAATCTATGACCAGCTCACTAGACACTTCATTAAATCACTGTTCCCTTGCCTTGTAGAGCACTAATAGAATCACAGC
Source organism: Apaloderma vittatum (assembly GCF_000703405.1). NCBI lineage: Eukaryota > Metazoa > Chordata > Aves > Trogoniformes > Trogonidae > Apaloderma > Apaloderma vittatum. The sequence continues at coordinate 54,369 of NW_009729044.1, read as the reverse complement.
CCTCGTTAGCTACTGAATAAAAGATCAATCACATTCTTTGAGAGCTCTTGCTACCAGCTTCCAGAGGAAACAAGGAAAAAAAGACATATTTAGGATCATCAGTAAGATTCGGAATGGCCTCACTGCAAGTTGGTTAAATTACCTTTTCCACAACTGACTCCGACCGTAATACTCTGAGGAACTTGTTAAGTCTGCTTTCAAAAGCTGCTATCTAATATATGACTACCAGGCCCTGGTCAAAAGTTCATAATGTGCATATGTAAAAAGGTACTAAATTGCCTGAGGGCTAAAACCAGAGGAGTTTAATTGCAGCAAAATGCTGAAAATGGTCTGTTGAGGGTCTTTCTATTGGGATACTGCTGGCACTAGCTGATTGAAGTACAGCACATAAAAGCCTTACAACAATATTTCCTTAAATGCAGCTGAAACTGCTAGCACTTGCTAGTGCATATATGGCGTGCCAAGAGGAAAGAGAAAAAAAAAGAACCTTCTCTAAAACAAACAAAGATTTAAGGATTGATATAATTCATAATTCAAAAGTGTGTGGATAAAAGGAAGAATTAAACAACTGTGAATATCTGTCAGAATAAATCATGTTATAGGCTCCACATGTTGCTATAGTGGGAAATCTAAGTACATATGTAAACATATTTAAGGGGCATCTATTAAAATTTGCTGCAATGACAACTGGAAAACAGGTTCCATCAATCTATTTATGACTACATTTGGAAATTTTGACATCACCTATAAAACTGAAGATTCCTATACTTAGCCTGAAACATAAGGACTTGTTTGCGGTAATTTGAGTCATTCCTCTAGTTATTTTCATGATAAAAAGGGCAGGAAGGAGAAAAGAAAACGTCTTCCTCTGAAATAATTCAAAATATACTTTTTCTATTGACAAAGAAAATTCCAACAATAAAAATGTTTAGAGAAAATGTTCATAATCTGAAAATTAGGAAGAAACAGCAAATTCTTGGCCAAAACATGTAGTTACAAATATTTAGAGTGGCTATGGTGAAACATTTCTCTTGATTTTTTAAAATTTTATTCTTACCTTTTGAAAACCACATCCACATGGAGTATTAGATCAACAGCACTATTTGGGATGGGATGAACTATTCGACATGAGCAGACAATCAGATTCTAAATGACACTCTTACAAAGTCATTATCATAAAAAATTGCCAGGACAGTTGTTTTATTTGAATTGCTAAATTAGTTTTCTTGTACTGGTAGTATTCATCATAATGCAAGGTTGTCATTTCAGGACAACATTGTAATAGTAATGCTGTTCAGTAGAAAGAAATAGTGTTTCCAGTTTTCTATCAAAATGAAAAAACTAATTACACTCATTAATAGATTACAGTGACAGAGGAGGTAACCCTAAGAAAAATACCTGCATTCAAGAGTGTTGAATTTATGTGAAAACTTTAGTCCTAGTATTTCCAAGCATTCTTAAGGTCTAGCTGGTAAACTCAAAATGTTCTTCAATGTGTTTTGCATAATGGTGGGTATAGCATTCAAACAGAAATCAGTAACACGTTCAGCACAAGGATTTTCAGATCTGTTGCTTTTATACAGCATTTGGGACGCAACACACAGATACTTTCACAACCAGTTAGGAGTCTCACCAGCCATTTGCACATGCATAGTCATCTATTAGAAACAAAAGAAACTAGAAACAGTGTGATCAGACATTAAAAATAAGTTTGCAGTAAGTTTCAACTCCTGTGCTTGCTTAACATTCTTCTGAACTAATAGCAATATCCATCTTAGATGCATTAAAGCTGAAAGTACCACCCACAGAAGCAGTACATGTATTTTTGGAAATGTCAACTCTTAAGACAATACTGCTAAAAGAGATGGAAATCTGCAGCACTAGCAAATCAACCGCGTATATTTGGGAAAAGTAGGTATTGTTCTTCAAGACAAACAATTTTCTCTATATCTCAAAGAGATTGGAAAATCCAAATGACTCAAGTATTTTAAGTCTGAAAGGAAAGTTTAAAAGCTAAGCAAACTCAGAAATTCTTTGACTACAATCCTTGTACAGATTATTGCAAAATTTGCTGTTCATTTTTAGACTGAAATGAGCACAATAAATTCAGTATTATGTGCACTTTCCGCCCTGAAGGGAATGACTACATTCTGTCACTTTATCATAAGTAAATCATACAAACTCAGGCCATATAATACATGACAAAACATGGAAACATTTTAATATTTCATGTGGATTCAAGTTATTTTTTGCCAAATCCTCCTCCTCTATTCTTAAATATAATTCTTGAATCACATAAACATTTAAAACAACTCTTCAAGACATTGCCTTCAAGGTAGTTAACATACAAGATACAATAGTGCTTTCTTCCTTTGTTGAGAGACGTGAGAAATCACATACCTAAGAACTAAGACAGTAGGTTAAGAAAAAGAAGAGGAGAGGCAGAAGGGCACATCATCTCACACTGATGCTGGCAGTAGAACCTACATAAAACTAAGGAAAACTTTTGTGATTCATTAATTTTTCTGCAATATATATTCACTCTTTTTTCCCTTTCTTTAGAAACATATATGCTCTTACCTAGAAAGAAGGCATAGGAACAGTAAATAAAACAAGGATTACCATAGAAGGGTATTGAGGATTTGAATTCTTTCAAACTCTAGATTTCTTAGTATACAATGGAAGCTACTGAACTACAAAATACTAGTGAATATCCAGTGGAAAAACTAAACACGCTCACTAACACAGCCTCATCAACCACAGACCCATTTCTCTCCACACAGGAACCTAGCCAATGCTCCAAGCCAGCCAAGGAACAGCCTGCAGCTTAAGTCTTGCCTTTAGAAAAAAGAAAATTACCACACTCATATCCATAATGCCAAAAAAACCCCTGAAACCAACATACACAACTCAATATGTTACCTCTCACTTTCTTGAGGAGGAAAAAAGATACCTGTATATACAGTGAACTTTGGAATAAAGAACTGACAAGAACTAGAAACATGATTAGTATCACAGTGGGATATCTCCCCAAAGCCTAGTAATATGGATTTTCTATATGCACATGGACACTTTCAACAGCATTCCTGGAAGGAAATTTTTAGGAACGTTAATTCAGTTATGCAGTTATCATGTCCAGGGAATGACAACATGTCATTTTAAAAATAAACAGGTGAATTACTTTCTCAGGAAAACAGACTCTTACTGTGTTTGCTTATCCAGGAATGTTAAAAATATTAAAAGCTCAAGTATATTTTTCATTTATATATATATAGATACACACACATATATGTAAAAATAGTGAGAATACTGAAAAAGTACTATATAGTACTCTGCATTTGATATACTGTATTATTTTTGGACCTCTCAAATATACTTTTTTAATGACTTTGCTCAGAAATAAGGGACTTTCTAGCTCAGATTACTTGGACACTCTCACTGTTTACTCTTCCATCTTTTTTGTAAAGTCAGAACAGATTTCCCTGAGAACTTCAAATAAATAAGATATCCAGCTGCACAAACACTGTACGTACTGTTAGATTACTTTGGCTTCCTCAGGAATATTTTACTTTCTCTGAATGTAAATGATTAAAGAGAAACCATCATATGAAACTGATTGGTGAACTGTTTAAAGTGGTATGGCACCTCTTCAAAGACGATATAGAGAGAAAAGACCATGTTACCATGTTAAAGCATCTCAGATATCCAAGGACTTCTAGGGAGATGTTAATGTAACTAAGCACTGCATCCCCCAATTAAGAAATAGTACTTAAATGATAGTTCCATAAAATAAGATCTACAGTGCACTCATTTTTAAACAATTTGGCTAAATATGTCCAATAAAAGCTTGGGGTTTCCTGAACATCTGTCCATTCATAAATAGCAACTTCAAAAAGAAAATGTAAGGAAATATAAACCATGTTTTAGAATCCACAAAATTTATATTGCTCTGTGAGTTATACTCACAAAATGAGACAGGCTAACAATGTTCAATTATGTTATTTTATTATTTTTACCATTTACTGTTTTAAATTTGGGCACAGGATTTTAACTTCTAGAGGTTGAAGAAACAAAAACTAAACTTTGTCCCAAACCATTGCTTTTGCTGAGCTTTAGATCACAGAATCATGGAATCCTAGAATGGCCTAGGCTGGAAGGGACCGTAGAGATCATTTAATCCAAGCTCCCTGTCATGGGCAGGGATGCCTCTCAATTAGATCAGGCAACACATGGGGATGTTCCTAAAGAGCTAACTAGAAGGCTTAATATCAACAGTCACATATGTGCAGATAAAGACAATGAAGAAAGAACCATGAGGAAATAAAAGATGCATTACTGCCCAATTGCCACGTCATGTGACATGGACAAGAACGCCTCAGTCAAAATTTAGTGATGCAAGAGGAGTTTGAATTTGATTCCTCCTCAGTTAAGGAATAAACAGCAGATTTACATTTTTAACAAAATCATAGCGAAAAATGATTCAGTTCTCGGAATCTAAACTTAGTAAGAAACTTGATTTAGAAGAAAATCGAGAAACTGAAAAGCACAGTAATGAAGCACAATTACTTCTTACAGTCACTCTTTCATAACCCCCCCATCCCTCCAGAATTAAAGTCTTCTCACAGCTTCTAAAATTTGTCAGATGGCAACAGTGAAACTCAAATTTGCCATCTTACATCTTAATTCACATTGGGTAGGTTTTTTCACATTTCATATCACTCATAGCACCATAATTTCAATAGCTGGAAATACGTGGTGCAGTTGAAGTGCCTTGTATAATTTGTGTTTGGCTGTGCTTATTTTAGTTCCTAGCTATACAACATAATAGCTATGCATGTCCAAAAAGTTTTAAATCATCAATTGAGTTTTTAGGGACTACTTTTTTAATAGAAAGTGATTAGAAACTCATTGCTAGCTAAAACCTTAAGTTTTATCACTGTGAATATTTGAGACTATCATTCTAGAATGTTAGCAACAGATCATTGGATCACTTTAAATGAACTACAGTGCATTGACTCTGCTTTTGATTATAGTTATCTCATTCATAAAAATGTTATCTCTATTACTCACTTGTTATTAAAGAAAATGAATAATCCTGTGATTTATGTGCTAGCTGGTAACTAAGGAGGTCTGGATCCTACTGTGTTATTTACAACAAACTGTGTAAGTGACCTTGCTCAGGCACACAAATGAGAAACTCTGGAGTCACAGGCAGGGCTGAGTCACCTCAGCTGCAGTAACTGTAACTGGGGAGCTCTGGGGTGCCGCAAGAGGCAGCTGGAGGGCTCTGGGGTACAGTGAGGGTCACCCAGAGGGCTCTGGGGTACAGTGAGGGTCACCCAGAGGGCTCTGCAACAAAGCAAAAGGCAATGGAGGACATTAGGGCGCACTGACATTTGGTCTTCAGCAATGCACAGTCATTTCAGCCAGCAATTCTCACAGCTAGCTAGGTGACAGTCATCAACGATTAAAGCCTTATTAGGCAAAAGGTACAGAATTATTTTTATGAAAACCCCTTTTGTTTACCAGACTTTCATGAAATTATCAATATAACAATATATGAGCATAATCTGGAAACTGTTTAAGAGTGGGTGAGCTGATCAAAGCTGTAAACACCTCAGAGAGACCAAGGCATTCCAGCTGCAATTTAGCTCTGGAAGTGATGGTGAGTAAAAGAGAAGGGATAAGAATAAGAATAAAACAGGAATTTGAAATCTTCTTTAGAGGATTGCAAAAGAAAACAGGAAAAAAGTACAGTGAACAGAAGTCTGGGAATTTCTCACTACAAAGAAATTATGGATGCATCATACCAGAGTACAAAAATATGAAAGATTTACTTTTAAACCCTTCTGTTAAGCAGCCATTATTTTATTTGTAATGCAGTTTACACCCATAAATCTGATACCGCCTCCATTATTCAATGAAGAGGTCTGTTTCTAGAAAACGTAACAAACTGAATGAAAATAACTGAATGTAAGACTGACTTTCTGCACGCTTCAGAAAGAGATATTCTGTTCTGTGCTGTTAACTACATAGGAGGCCAACCACTTTCAGATTTCAGGCAGGAGACAATAAGGTACCATATACGGGGTTAGATGGGAGGTTGCACAGAAGGTTAGAATTTGCGAGCAATTCAGACCTGTATGCAGACATTCCACAAGGTGCATATATAGCTTTCTAATCCAAGAAGGCTTTTTCAGGCTGAAAAATAGGGAAATATGCTTTTTAATTTCGAATTCTAATTTAACTACATGTAATATAAACCATTATGGACCAAATGTTTCCCTGCCTTGCAGCCCACACACTTGGCAGGGCATTCTGAAATTCTGCAAGAATCTAGACAGAGAAGAAGAAATTCCTTACTTCCTCCACAAAACTATAGGACATAACAAAGCTGTTCCACAAACAGGGTGTGTTGGATACCACAAATTCCATGGCCATTGTTCCCCCAGCACCTCTCTGCACTCTGCAACCCTGAGCTGTTCTGTTTGGCACATGGACAGATTTTCATAAAGACCTTCCACTTCTGTGGTGTATGTTATGGGGTTTGGATTTAATTTTTCTATGTATCTCATGATACATTTATTTTAGCAGGAAGTTAAAATATGTATTAGTTAAATGTAAGTGTGATAATAAACAAGCTTATGTTATATTTTATTACTATATAGGGCAGAGAAATTGTAAGTGCATAGAAGGATTTTTGTACCATTCTTCCGAAATGATTAACTACTTTGGAGGCATTTCTTTACTGTTATATTACAACCAACTAAAATATTCTTCCACATATGCCTTCTTTCCTTTTACCCAATTCAGTCAGTTTTAAATAACAGTACTCTGCAAGGAAACATATGCTATCAGTACAGTCCTAAGTCCTAGGTACAGTCCTAAGAAAAGAAACTTCCATTTTGATTAAGTTTAAACCATGAGGCTCTTTTCAAAAAGAACTGCCTGTTGCATTTCAAGAAACCCCAGTGCATTTTCAGGAATGTCTTGGGGGGAAATCCAGGCCAAACTCTACTCTCAAAGACACTCATATGCCCTCTGTCCATGACTGCTCTTGGAGCTGAACATGCACAGCTGAGGGCAGAATTTGGCCCAAACTGTGAACTCAGTAATGGAAGCCAACATCAACTCAACACAGCCCACACAGACCTCTGGGCAGCAAAAACTGTATACTTGAGGAGGGAATACTATCCCTAGCTCTAAAGATTATTCCAGTTCCCTTAGCAAAGAACTGGGGAGAAACAAAAGAGATGATGAGACTGCACAGCCACTTCTGGGCTTCTGTCAAAAGCAAACAGATGTGATCATTAGGTAGAAGCAAGTCGCTCCTATAGATGCAGATTAATTTCTGAGCATTTCTGTCTTGATGTTAGATGTGAGCGCAAATCATCACATGAAATTTAATTTTAGACACTTCCAACATATGGCAAAAGTAAAGCCAGTGAAGCAGTTGTAAGCACAGAGGTTTCCTCTTGCCCATGTGAGCACTACGATACATGCCAATTGCCTCAAACACTCCTGGGATAATATCAGGATGAGAAGAATTCATTGTTTTATGTAAAAATAAGACACGCAAAAGACTTTGGGGCCCTTAAAAAAATCCGTCTCTTACACAATGAAAAACTAAGGGCAGATTGGTCTTATTGCAGCTAACTGGCTGTTTAAAGGTGACAAGTTGAGTTCTTCTAGCTGTAATTTATAACTCAGCAACAGAACCAATGTTTTATTCCCAACCATTAAAAGTGGGTAACACATCTGCTAAAACTCTATCACAATGGCTGGCTTTTCACTGCGACAGGAAATGTAACCCAATAGTCTCAGAACTTCTACAAAACCCAGCCATTTCTTGATGTAAAAGGATTTGAAAATTCAGTTCACTGAAACATCTGTTAAGCTCTTGCTACTCTAACATATGATATTCTTTCTGCTCCGTTACCTGCCAACAAAAATACATGGGTCTATGTAATGCTATCACAACTGTGTGATAATGGCACTCTGCTTCTAATTTTATATGCCATTGTACACTCACAAAATCACCTGGGGGTGACACCAGATAGCATGCTGAGTGTAAGTTCAAAACATAAAATAAATATATTTCATTTTAATCTTGTATATAAATAGTAACAAATCAGATAGGTTCTGAATGACTAGCATTAATTTAAAAGAAACAACTTAGTCAAATGGTTCTTGAGCCAACTTTCACAAAGAGATAGTAAAGGAGAGCAAGAAAGAAAGAGGCAGAGAAAGACAGCGAAAGAGCACAAAAAAGAGATGTAAAAAGATAAAAAATCGAAAAGAAGTCCAAGGAAGCAAAACCCTAAAGCCTTATCTCAAACCAGCTAAGCATATGCATGGCCTACACAGTTACTTTCAGAGCTTCTCTTCCAATCTGTTACTTACAGTGGCCGCTTAGTTTCAATTGACATTTAATTATACTATAAGTGTCTTCTATTTACTGACTAACTATACATGGCTAAGTAAAAGAGAGGCCTTTTGAACAGCAGTAGAGCTACAATTACTACAATAATAAAATGGTAATTTATTTGGAACTATTGCTTTCTACAAAAAAAATACTTGCTCTCCATTTCTGTCTGGGAAACGCTTGCAGATTTTAGATCTTGAAAAGAGGTGGGAGGGAAAAAAAGAATCGTCTTTCAGTTTCCAATGCTCTACTTAACAAAAGCACTTCCTGTATTCCTATAACCACCAGTGATTTAAATACTGTTATGTTTCAAAAGCTGACCTGACGGCTCGCTCTGATTCAACGAAAGAGTTCACTATAACCAGCACAAACATATTACATTTTTTATGCTGTAGTCTGTCATAAAACAGGTTTAGAAAATATCAAGTTGTATTTCTTCTTGCAGTAGGGTATGACCATTCAGAGAAACAATTAAAATTATGCCTCGAAAAGCCTCACACTTGAAAGACAGATAAATCCTCCCTAAGTATGTTTATTCTTTTAGGAAAACCAAATTCTAAGTGATCCACAAAACTTTTCTCTAAGCAGAAACTTAAAACAGCCTGAGTTTAGAAAATGTCCTAATTACTGAAATTAAATCATTGAGTTGCAGCAAATAACAGCAAACAGGTAAATAAGAATGTGATGTTAGAATACTGATTCCTAGTGCTTCAGGGAATCATCTAAAACCGAAGAGCTACCAGCAGTGTCTCCCAGGCAAAATTCTGTAGTGCTGAATATCCCGAGGGCCATGTGCCAGAGCCTGCACGACTTCTCCCCAAATTAGTGATTAACTGTATGCAATAACATGCATTTCTGAAGAAAATACTACATCCTCATCAAACAATGTAGAGGACTCAACATTCACGAACTAAACAACTACATTAAAAAAAATTATTTCAAATACACTATGTATATTTTTTCATTGTTGGAAACAAAACAAAATAATTACTGAACTGTTATGACTTCTAGTAAGTAAACTTTAAATAATTGTAAGTACCACAGTAAATGATGACAAGTAAGTCAAAGGCTTGAAGACTAATTTCTCAGTAGAAACTCACAGCCAGGACAGAATGTAAAAATTATATTGTTCTGGAAAAAACTAATAGGGAAACAACTGTATTTTCTAATTCTTCCCTGCATCTAGCTTCAAAGTTTCCAAAAGAGCTGAAACTGAGTGTTACTCTGAGCTATCCACCACTCTGGGAACATCCAGTAGTCTAACTTTGTGAAATATAAATTAAAGATGTACTTATTTTGTATTAACAGCTTTTACTACAATAATACAAAAAGGCCCCAATTAGAATCAGGTGTGTGCAGCTGCAGTCTCTGTATGTGTGTGTGTATATATGCATATACGTGCATGGGTCCATATAGACTCCAGGAGCCTCTACAGTTCAAAACACAGCAAAGAGCTTCAAACTGGCCTCAGAAGGATTAGGCACTCCATGTACCTCAGTGCTGCAGCAGCTCAAGCTACCACCTCCGAAATCAAAGCCGGTACCAGCGGGTCTGCGTGGCACCCTGCCTGAACTGGTAAACCTTACCTCTCCACACAGCCTTGGCACGGATCTCTCAATTCCAGTTATGGACCCAGCTCGGTTGCAGCTACTTTACATACTGCTGCATCACGCTGCACTGTGCAATGCAGACAGCCTTGCAAAACACAGGCACGTGTTCACAGCCTTGGAACTGCAGCTTCGAGCTTTACCAAAACTCTGAAGCAAGCTGCCACAGAAATACTGAAAGGAAGCCCACAGAAAGTTCCTCAGCAAAGTCTATTCCAGTTTGGTGACAGCACAATTGCTAAAAAAGGAGAAGGAGCAAATAATTTTCTCCCTACAAATCTTAAAATAGGAAAACTCTCATACTGATGATGTTGAGAATATCAGCTTAGCTTGTTTGCACACCCAGGAAGGGGCACTTTTCCAGTTTTACTGGTAATTGAAACGTTGATGTGGTTCAAGGGAACACATAGAACTGATGTTTACCCTCAACCCATAACCTCCATCATAACACTCAGATAACCTCAGTGAAATACATTCAAACACAAAGAGCTTACTAAGGTGATTGTGCTCAGACTAGAATGCACTATTATTCAGAACTTATATTTTTTTGTAGTATATTTTGTATTCTCTTTTATGTACCACCCATAAATAAATAGATACTATAAAAAACATCTATCCACTGTTTTAAAGAATTCAAAATGAACTTCAGTGTTTTATTTTGTTCCGTAGAGGATGAGATTATCTGAGTAACAAACAGAAAAGGTTCCTTTGTGAAAATATGTCAGACCTAATAAAACTAACAATTCATAAAAGTTCCACAGACTGGATCCCTTTCATGGGACGATGATAACATTTACTTACTCATTCTCAGGAGAACTTCGAGAATTTGTTTTACAAACTATCCCTAACACAGGAGAGACATGGTTTTAGAGGCCCTGGTCTGAAAACATGCTGTTGAAATATATTATTACTTGTCCCAAAGCGCAAGAATGCTCACTTAACAATCTCAAGGACATAAATAGGTTTTGCACATGTACCGGCTGCAAACTGCAGGCAGACATTTGAGGTGTGGGCTCTCCTGACTGATGCACTGTCAATGCACCACGCTAGAAGGTTTGGGTTTGCTTCTCAGCTCTTACTGAAGAACCAGTATTGCTCACAAAGCTGTTTTTTTTCAGATATGTAAGTAGAGTTTTAAACACTATGAAATGTGTTTTCCATTTGCATTAACCCAGTGTAAATTAAGATTAATTTCATTATCTCAATAATAATTAAATGTACAAGCAAATATTTTTGAACAGCTATACGTACAAGTTCCACCATTGATTTGCTCAGCTACTATCAGTTACGTGCTAGATTAAGCTACTTAAGGATGGATCCCTCTGCCTCAACATTCCTTCTTTGCTCTTTCTCAGATAAAACCAATTAACTTGGTCTGAAACAGTAAGTTAAGCTACACCACAACTACTCTTGTCAGTTGTAAAGTCTTCTGTCAAAGGGGCCTGGTTTGGACATGAGCAACTTGCTGTGGCTAGATGAGTTCTGCAAGGATATGAATCTTTTCATTTCCCTGATTCATAGCTGCAAACATCGAAGGGGGACTCCTTCTCCCTGCTCCCCTTTTGGGAATATCTTTCTTCGTCAGTGAATAAGGGATGAGAAACAGTCAGTAAGGCTAAAGGAAGCCATTCTCAATACAGGAAAAGTCATCCTGTGCCTAAAAGACTTCGGATTCCTTATAAATAACCTGGTCAGAGGTTCAAGGGTTAAGAGTAACCCCTGCAAGCCTCGCAATGCTGGCTATGAAAGTGTATCCTTTCATTTGCCATGGTTCCAGTCCAAAGTCCAATGGAGACACAGGGAAAACACCCATTGCCTTCAGTTCTCTTTAAGAATCAAGAAAATTGTTGTGTTGTTTTGCTTTTTTTAAATATGAATGAAGGTGCTTTTACCACTGAAAGCACTTTCCCTCAGCCATTAATAATGTCTGTAGTATCTTTCCTAACTAGGGCATCTGTATACATAAAAAATGCAGTCAAGTATACTCCACTTAAAAACCAAAGCAATTTTTTGATGTTTTACATATACCGGGTACAGAAATAACTCTAAAGTATCCCACACCTAAGATGTACAACTGCTATAAACAGTTAAAATCATATATTCAAACAAGAAAGTCATGCAATCCATCTAACAAGGCACCTTTACTGAAGATAGCCAAAGTTAATCTAAAATGGTTGAAGAATCCTCTTCTAGAGTGCTATCTTGGCACGAGCTTTGTCAGGTTCAGTTACAAAAAGGCACTAGGTCAAAGCAGACACATTACATCCAGATTTTTATAACTTTACTCCCCTGATTTGAAAAAATGAAGATGTGTAAAATACTGTAAGTCAGTCACTTACCATGGACTTGGTGAAAGGTCGAGCCAAGGTAAACAGCAGGGTGTACACCCACCAGTTACGATGAATGGCGGAGTAAATCATATTTCCAGGATGGACTGCATTAGATGTCACCCCATGGGGAGAAAGGCGTCGGTTCAGCTCGTTGGAGAACAGTATATTGCAAAGCTTGGAACGATTGTAGGCCAACATAGCCCAGTACTCCTTCTGAGATGGAGAAAGCAGGCTGAAATCAAGTTTTCCAGAGGAGTCTTTAATATCTGTAAATCTAAAAAACAGTGAATATGCCTTAGATACCCCGAAGGTAATCTCACTCACATTAAAAGAACATAAAATTCAGAAGAGAGAGTAGAATTTGGCCAGAACCAACATAAAACAACAGCTTATTTAGCAATTGAAAGCATCTATTAGAAATTGCCCGAGATCCAAGGAATAGTTACATACAATGTGGCAGTAAAACTACGGAATAATTGGCAAAGAAAATGATACATAAAAACAAGTCAAAAAAGGCAACATATATAAGGCATCATATATAACTTACAAATCACTTTATTTCAAATCCAAAAAACGATTTTACCATAGATCCATGAAAGCACAATCAACTTCGAGGAAAAAATGTAGGACAAAATAACTTCATTAGAAGCAGAGAAAACCAGCTTCCTTTCATTTCCCCTTCTTCCCTTCCCCTGATTATTTCATCCAGTGTTCACGTACTGCACTCTTTCATTTAAGTGTTCAAGTAACTATGGATGAGTCTCACTGCTTCTTTTTTTAGATTAAAAATTGATGAATATAAAGGGGTTATAACCTTGGTAACTTGCCATCAGTAGTCTTATATGTTTAAAAGATAAATGTAAACAAAGCCAAAATGAGTTCTGGCAGAGTATAATGTTTTTAAGTATACCCATGGCATGGCTGAACACAAATCAAAGTAACTAGTTGATGTTTTTTAATTGGGTCTGACAGAGTCATTAAACACCAGCTGTTTGTTTCTTTCCTTTTTCTTTCTTTTTTTAATAACAAAGTAGTGAATGTTGTAAAGACATTTACATGAATTAAAGGAAGTGTCCATATAACATTTTTCCCCACAATTCTTACAATCTGATTTATGAATTTACTGGTATATCGTAATATAAGAAAATAATACTACATTTAGTTACAGATCTATGTTTCATTCAGAAGAGCTACTAAAAATAAAAAGGATTTAGCAAGCTCTTTTTAATACTGAGAGTTTTCAGGATCAGCTGGGGAGAACAGGGATAAACATAATTATAGTACACACTAGAAAAATGGTTTAAAATATCTTTACTAATTTTGCATCTCATGCCCAGAATTGAAGAGATCAGCTGTAATTTCTACATTCATTCTGTGAGCAGAATTACAACACTCAGAGAAAAGCAACTACAGTATTTGAACTCAAGAGGAATCCAGGATGTTCTGTATCTTGCAGAATTAGCCCTTCAATTTCAACAACAAAATTTCTCTTTCATAATTTTCAGTTAGATAAAATACATTTCTGAAATTAACAGGACTATTCGGGGGGGAATTTCCTATATTCATTCCTCAAGTAATCATTTATGACACCAAAATTAATCTATAAATAGAATACTTTGTGTATACTGTATAATGGAAAAGCGGTGGCATATTTTGAGTCCAGTCCTGCAAGTGTGCTTATGTGAGTCAATCTTACTTATGTCGGCAATCTCATTGAATTCAGTAGGATAAGGGCTGTACAATCAAATTAACAACACAGAAATAAAGGCAGAAGGAAAGTCAGCCTACTTATTATTCTGCAGCTAATACGATGTGCTTAAAGTACCCAAAAGCTTAATTTAAACAGGATTCATTTGTGCTGAATCCAGAGAAGTAACTAGAAACAAACAAAGAACCAGAGAGGCAAATAAATATTTTGCCTTGGAGCAGTCTAGTATAATATTTTCTGCAAACATGGGCCTTTATTTTTCCCCTAACAGGGGGTCTTGACTCCAGTGAAAAGATCCAGCCAAGGTTTATGGAAGTAATTAGATACCAACACTTCTGTTTTACAACATAGTTTAAGGCTCAGAGTTCTCAAGTAGGTCAGAAAGTACTACCATCCAATAATACCTAATGTCTAAACTAACTCCTTACATCAACCTCTTGCCATTAAACAGATTAGGGGGAATAAGCACAGTTATTTACAATGATCAGTTGAAGTGTTAAAACAAGCCGTAATACATGAATTCGCCCCCTTAGAAAACAGGAAATTTACTAGTTGCATTTACTATTTTATTCAAACATAGACTGTTACTTATTTTTTGATGGGCTTATATAAACCTTGGCTGATCTTACTGAGTTAGCAATGAACACTTTAAAAACCAGTTTCAAAAACACGGATAAAGATGTCCAGCAATGTGTGCTCTAGTTACACATAGCACTTAATACAGGGAAAAACAAAGATGTCATTTAAAATACTATTAGAGATACAAACTTACAAAGGGGAACAAGAGGCTGACAATTCAACATAATCTCCCATTAAATAACAGCTCATTTATACGTATCCCATTGTGCCCTCCACATCTGGCAAGTGATTGGAGTTGGCAGATTTATTTCTAGAGCTATCTTGCCTGCCCTGCAGTAGCCTCCCTCACTCTGCTACTCGCTTTCACAAACCTGGTGTGATTTGCAAAGATAAGGATGTCCAGATTTTGTTACCACCTAATTACTAGACATTTCATGTCTTTTAACACTGGGGAGGATTATTACCGGCATTTTCTATTGCTTCCTTTCATTTCAGCCATCATAAATTCAAAATGGTAAAAGTAAATCTATCTGCAGTGTGTCATTTATACCATAAGCCTCTGTGTTTGGAAGTGATAAAGGTTTCAGCCCGACCCTTGGCTGGTCTCTCTCTACCAGGTCCCTGGGGTTACATTTTATGGAAACATGATTAAAAAAATAAGCTTCATTCTGGGTCACTAAAACATTTCAGAAATACGAAGGCAGGGGGGAAAAAAAAAAAAAAAGCACCCGCACATTCTTCCTTTTCAGTTGCTAGAGCTATTACACATGACCAAAAGTGAAATAGAAATCAACAGTAATGTTTAAAGCTGGACATTATAGGTCTAATCCTGCAGTCCCTGAACTAAATCAGAAGGCAGTAAGTGGCTTGCGCCCACTAAAATTCAGAACTGGGGTATGCATTTTGCACAAGGAAGTTTATTTAAATCAAATCCATCTTTGCAGTTATTAACACAAACACCACAAGCAAGTCTAAAATAAGGCAAATCTCATCAACGTCTTTTCTGCCAACTGTACTTCTCCTAGCAGTAGAAAAGATGAGCATCTAACATTTTAATTAAAAAAATTCACCAAAAGAGGCATGGCCAGATTTCTAATATGTATTAACTACACCACTTCCCATTTTACAATTATACAGCTAATGTCTGCATTGAATTCCCTAATTTCTCATTATAAAACAATTGGATTTCATCTAGCAGTTTTTAATTGCATTGTTTCTCCTGCTAAAATAACTGCACATTCTTCTCGGTAAGATGTTGAAGTTGTTGAATGACAAATCAATATAGGTCATGCCATTCAGATTTAATCAATTATTATTCCATCTCCTCACAAAATCAATGAGTGGTCTGAAATGCGGCGAAAATCTGCATTCATACAGAAAATACCTACACACTGTTATAAAACTGGAACACACTTTATCCAGCAGCAGAGCCAAGTCCAGTAGCATCCACAGGCATTAGTAATGCTTCTATTTTTAAAAAGATTATTCAAACACAAATGCTTTAGAGCAAGGCCTTTCATTTTCAAAAAGTTTTGCAGCTCTGCCGTAACTGTTTTATGCTCTAGGGATAAAAGATTTCAGCTAAATCGAAGGTAACGTTCACCAACCTGTGCGATTCGGAGGACACCACCACAACCCTGGCAGGAGCCGAGCGGCGTAACACGTCCTCCAGCAGCTGGACGAGGTGGAAATGTCCCAAGTGGTTCACCTGGAAGGTGGACTCCAGGCCGTCCTCCGTGAGGCCCCAGGGTGCACCAAACACGGCGGCGTTGCAGATCAGCACGTGAAGAGGCCTGAGCAACCAGAAGCGTTGAATAAAATCGGATCAGGAGAAAGAAACCAAAGAGGAACACGTGTAATCACCTCCCTGCATGAACCGGGCCAAGGGGCGCCCTGGGTCCAGGCACGAAGGCTTTGGGCAGGTCCTCTGAGGGGCTGCCC
>NW_009729044.1:20296-37748 GCF_000703405.1 Apaloderma vittatum | reverse complement strand
CCCAGCCCCGGCCAGTCCCAGCGTCTGCCGCCCCGTGCAGGCGCGGCCGAGCCCCTCCGCAAGGCCAGGGGTGCCTCTGGGAAAGCGACAGTAGAGGCAGGGAGGGCGAGGAAGGTGGTGTTTCGATATTTATTTTTGTGTCTCACCATCCAAATCTACTTGAACAAATTAGCCCGTCACACCGTGTCATCCATCTCAAGGTGCTGAGCAGAGCAAGAAACTTTCCCTATGGGAGGAGCAGCATCTCTCACTTCCATCTGTGGGGGACACGTTTAATCATGGCATCTGCACAACGGGTGGGGCAAAAGTGAGCGTGGAAAAAAGTCACAATGCAGCAAGGCATATGCCCAGGTTTTATACTTCCGCAGCTTGTGAAACACAGCATAAAAAAATACAGCTTGATAAAGACTGAGTTGGAAAAGAAAAACTTCCTCTAGAAACTGTAATCTTTAGTGGAAAAAACAAAAAACACACATTTGACATCCTTGATACAGAATCCTTCCTCGCTCAACTCAGCTAGCCCACTTTAAATGGAAATGTCATGAAGGAACTCGAAATGAAGCATTTCTAATCTGCTTTGCAAAGGGTAAGATTCTGCCAAACTAACCTAGAAAAGAACTTAGACTGTCACATACCTCCCTCATTCAAAAAATCACGTTCAGAAAACTTCCAGGTCCTCGACATCTCCACTGTAATCTCAGGGTGCTACACACGTTGCAGCCTTCCCAGCCTCCACAGAAAGATCAAGGACAAACACCCTTTCTCTTCTTTATTGTCTTTTTCCAAATCCAATTCTTAAGGAACACAGCAAGATTCTAGTTCTCGGACCTGAGATGGATCTATGTTTGCTAGATCCATCCATGTTTGCTAGAGACCTTGGCACCAATAGCGTATGCTTCTCCTTGGATCGGTCTGATGCGGCAAACCTCAGTAAGCGCACCTGAGCTGGAAACCTCAGACCTGAGAGTCTGCATCTGGCATCCCTGGCCGTAACGTAATTAAGTTGGAAAGGTCACACAAAATAACGACAACCAAACAAACACCTTTCATTCCTACTCTAACCATTCGTTAATATCTGTGATGTCCTAACACCACAGCATTAAGATGTGTCACGTTTGTTTAGCCTGTTCCAGCCTATTTAGTCTTTACTGCAATTGGCCAAATCCTATGATACAAACCCACCATTCAATATAAACTCTAATTCTGGAGATAATAAATGAAGCATAACTGGGAAAAATAGCTGATTTCCCTCTGTACTTTTCAAGTACTTCCTCACAGCCCCACACACAAGAGATGACAGAAGACCTGATGTCATACCATTTTCCCACATGGTTGAAGGACACATATACTGCAACGCTGAGCATCCGCAAAAGGAATTCTAGAAAAGAATCTGAAACATGAAGCTCCAGGTTTTCAAACAAACCTAAGTAATTAGATACCTTTAGGCACG
The DNA here is from genome assembly GCF_000703405.1 of Apaloderma vittatum. NCBI lineage: Eukaryota > Metazoa > Chordata > Aves > Trogoniformes > Trogonidae > Apaloderma > Apaloderma vittatum. Next base: position 36,298 of record NW_009729044.1, on the reverse strand, counting down.
TTTGAAAACCCTAGATTTTTGATAGCCCAGTTTTGAAAAAAAAAATATTTCTGGGGGAGTGAAATGTACCTTAGATGAATACTGAAGGAGCTGCATAAGCATCAACATAAACAGTGGGCTGTATTTCCTTATTAAAATAAATTTCAATTTCAAGCCCACTGGGAAGTTACCAATGTAGTCTGCTTTAATAAGAAGTTAACAATCTAATACCTGTACATGTTCCAACTTGGAAAATTTTAACAAAAAGCTTCAGAAGCAGTATAAAACATCTGTGTACTTTGGGAAGCTCATTTTGTGAAGTGCTGAATTTCTAATTTGCCTTTTGGATGGTGACACTTACACACAATATCTTCACATATATACTACATGCAGGAAAGAAAGGGAAGATAAAGGAGGACTGTCCTTTTAAAGGTAAGGTTCTCTTTCTGTTCAACTTGCAAAAAAGGCATTTTTTTCATCTTTGCAGCCTCACTCAACACAGCACAAGCAGGCTATTTACTAAGATATGCAGGATCATATTTTTTAAGAGGGATCCAACCTTCTGAGGCATATTTTATCAAAAACACTTGAAACTCGATTTCATTTTGCTTGTCCAAGATGCATCTGACAAGAAGAAAACAAAGCCTTATGAAGCTTGAGAACGCACGTGTGGAAACTTTGGATAATTCATCATCTCTTCAGAATGTTTATCAACAGCTCTAGCAAGAATGCCTTTACAGATTTGTAAATCTTCAGGGAAAAAGGATCAAATTTCTTCAATATAGATGCAATTTTTGGTATAAGAGCCTCCTGTATGAGAACTGAAGCACATGAGTACAGCAGTAACATAAAAAAAATGCCATTACCATTCCCTGCAAAAGCAAATATGGCACTAGTTAAAAGATCATAATTCTATTTGATAATCGCCATATGTACTCTGAAGTAACAGATCATAGCAAGACAGAAAGGGCTCCCAAACCAATGAAAACTGTGTGCCATCTCTCCAAATTGTAGTATCCTTCATTAATACTAATTACACAATAACTACCAGAGGCATAATGCACACTTTATACCTAAATCTTTCAGCTCAATTAATTAAAAAGATGGTTCTAGAATTATAAAATTATAAAATGTAGTCACTTTTAAACTGTCAGTTTAATTGGTTCTTATAAAAGAAATAAAGTTATGCTTCAGTCTTTTTCATGAGTTTTTTTCAAACATTTTCTTCTATATTTTTAAGTAAAAATAATTAGAGACCATAAAAAGTATTTACAATATGCTATTAGAAAAATCTGTGAAGAAATATAAAACTAAATACAGAGACATTTTGAACTAATATCATACTGAACAGGCAATATCAGATTCCCTTTTAGAATTCCTTTATTATTAGTTAGCATTAGTGGTTTAAAATGATTAAAATCTGATTTCTCTAAAAAACGCCCCAGAAAAGAGATCTAAAAGCTTGTATCAATAGATAGTGCTGTTATGCTTCATTTCAGCTCACAAAAAAATACCTCTCAGATTTGGATCCATGTCCATTAAGCTATCGGTGTCTCTCATCAGACAACTAACAAAGGTCCAATTACGGAAAATTGTCTAAGTTTTTGTGACCCAGACATTTACACACCAGGAAGTGAATGAGATTACCTGTGTAACAGCCGCCATAGAGTTACGGATTTCAGCCACAGATGACAGATTCTAATCTCCGTGGTGCAGAGCTCTGTATCACTGAATGTATCATTATGCAGGAACAAAATTTTTAAGATAACATGGCAATTCACACCACACATCTGGCACTACAGCTTTGCTTTATGACAGGAGTATTTTTAAGTGATAGCAGAAATATGACCTTGATTTCACAAGTTCATTAAAAACATTGCTGCGATCTACATTAGGCTTACTCCTGAGCCCAAGGGAAAAAAAAAATCCCCCCTCCATTTAAAATAGTTTGTAATTCTACATCAAAGGCACGGCTAAGGACTACAAAAAGCGTCAGCAGCAAAGGAAAATTGTTAGTGTTTACTCTTGGTATTGACATTACCAAGCTGCCCCTTCCAACCGTGATATTTCTGGAACCACTGTACAGTTAAAACCTTGCAGAATGTTTTGAAAATTTACCCCTATGTTTCCTTAAAATAGCTTTGGTCAGTGCCTTACATCACACCAAGTGAGCTGACGCCGTCTGCCATTACAACGCCAGTGTGCACTGGGACTTGAACGTGTGCTGCTCCATCAGAGCACGCAGTCACTGCTTCTTACCCTTCACAGGGTGACTGCGACTCAAGATACACTGCTCTAACTGCAAGCAATACAGCAATTCTAGAAAACTCACCATGCTAGTGGGTGTAGCTACAATTTAGTGAAAGACAAAAAACCTGTAGAGTGAACAAGGACGTTCTTAACCTCCGCTGAAAACCATCTTGTGCACTTCACAGGGCTGTGATACACTGACTGACCCTTGCCCTGGGTGAGTCACTCAGACCTTATATGCTCTGCTCAATTCACCATTAGAAGCAACAAAGCAATCCAACTACTCTGCGCTATTTGAAAATACAGTAAGTGAATACAGAAATTACATTGCTGCTATAAATCAGTTAGTTGTGAAATTTAATAATCAATTTGTTAGCACCTGATGTAAAACTATGATCTGTCAGCAGACTCCCAAGCTGCCTGTGTGCAGCAGTAGATATTTCCAAGGGAATTAATTACTGATGATTTGCAAAGCTAAGAATAATATTTTTCAACAAATGTAGCCTGTGCACTAGGAGGTTAAACAAACACCACTAAAATGTCAACAGAGTTCTTGGCTTTAGTGTTCTCTCATTTCAAACGCAATGAAATAGTTAACCAGAAATTATGCAAAGGGAATACTTTCAAATCTTCCCATGAAGCAGAATGTCACACCATCTGGGGCACTTCTCAAGTGATTTGAAAAGTTCACACTGTTTGGAATTACACAGAAATTCAACAGAAAAGGCCTCACCATATCCCCGAAGTCCCATAAGCAACTGTAGACCTATGTCACGGCCAGTAAGGAAAGCAGAGTTGTGACTTCTCTTCCACAAAGAAGCAAAGTCACAGCCCAACAAACTTTTCCATCCCATAACTCTGAACACCCCTATTGCTTTCCCTGAAAGTTAGAGAATGGTACTTCCTCCTGTGAGGGAATGGTCATATTCACAGAGGCACCAACCAACATGCAGGCCAGGCTTAAGGCTTTCCAGAGCAGGGGTGAGTTAAACAGGCATCTCCAGAAATTCCTTCCCAGTTTTACTAGCAGCACTGATGGGAAACTGAGCAACAAGAAAAACTCTAAGCGACAGACAGCAGCAGGAAAACTCAGCACCATGTATAATCTAACACTGATCCAGAATTTTTTACTTGTGTGATGAAAATAAAATTTTTAAAAAGCACTGCTTAATGCAATAGATTTTGGAAATGAATGCTTAATGTCTAACTTTCATTTTTCTAAAAATATTGACAGATAGGTCAGCAGAAATGCTCTCTGTTGCTACCTGTCAGCTGACAGAATTGTGGATCCTTGTCAGGCAGGCTTCATTTTAAGGCAAGTCACTAGCACAAGACTTAGAGCCCTGGTGGATGGCCTCCTGCTTCTAAGCAAAGAAAATGCTCTGAAATCCATCCTACTGGATTTTTTTGCAGGATTTCATGCTGTTGAACAGCAAATACTTCCGCTCCACTTCCAAAAGATTAATGGGACTGAAACTTTTCTGCTTCTTCCTTTGTACCAAATACATACGAATTATTATGAGAAGCTGCCCCTATGCCTTCATATTGTATCTTCTGCATCCTGCCCTGTAGGTCAACATCCCCTAGTCACTATTACCTCTATAAAATCTTCAGTATACAATTTCATAAAAGGTTCGAGAAGGAGCAGCAGGAGAGGCCTCAACAGATTTAGAACTACAAAGAAAACGTCCATTAGTCCTGGTTTTCCCTTTGTTAGCTTTTCTTACACATGTGAAGGTGAGGAAACAACTACTCTCCTCCCGCACACATCTTCTTACACCCCGAGAAATTAGTAAGTTATCTTCCTTTGAAGAAAAAAATCTATAATTTTAGTCCTAAAAGGACTAGTTTGAGGGGACTACTTTCCCTCTTAATGGAGAGCAGAAGCTATTTCAGCTATTCCAAAAATTTTGAAGTTGAACTTCTGAAGAGAAATTCAGACTCAATATTAAAGAAACATTTAACTTTTTTAAAGATTTAACATTAACACTTTAAGCAGTTGTAATGTTGACCTCAAACTGACCTCAGTATAACCTAATCTGCATCACCCAAAGCATCTTCCCCCACAAATTATCCAATCTGGGATTTCTCATTCCACTCTTTCACAAAGACTAAGCACAAAATAAGAAAAGCAGGGATGAGGTTTTATTTGTTGACAAGATCTGTCTCCCACACACTTGGCTAATTTATCCACTGAAAGTATGGTACTTGATGCTAGAAATCTGAAAAATTGGAACTTTTTAATCTACATTTTCATATTTGGTATTATTCCATCAGTAAGTCACCTTCTTTTGAAAAGAATTTATTGTTTAAAAATTAAGATCAAGATTAGTATTCATTCTTACTTTTTACCTTATAACTACAGGGCAAGTGGGAGAAAGAGGAATAATTATACTTCAATATTTTACAAGCACATGGTGTATTTCTTCTTTCCATTAGGCTCAGACCTGGGACTTTCTCACCTTTTGGAGGCCCATTACCCACAGCTTTAATTTCCTTTTTGCATAGCTATAATCTAATCTAAATTTCCTCTGACTGCCATCACACAGTGTTCTCAGGGTACTGACGGTTACAACAGGTGTCAGCTCTGTCTCCACTGACCTCAGTGTCTTCCCAGGACCACAATTCAAACCAAAATCCAACCTTTGTCAAAGTGTTGCATCTTTGCTAGTTCTATATCCTCGGGGACTCAAAGTACCTCCATAGGTATGGATTTTTAGTCCTGGGACGAGGTTGGAGTAAATATAAAGGATAGGATAGGGCTCTGCAACTTAATTTCTATATCCATTCAACCTGTCAGCATTTCTATTCTGCCTCTCCTTCCCTTTCTCAAGGCCTGGCACAACAAGAGGAGCACTTTGTTCAATTCCTTGCTATGCCTTGCAAATATATTTTGTTTTGTTTTAAATGTCCCTGATGCTTAGGAGACAGCACCAATGAAAATATCCAGAATCTGCCAATTTTCATTCAGCAGCTTACCTAAAGACAATTGCTGCTTCAAACTGGACACATATATCTTTTTCAAAATCCAAACAGAAAATCATTATTTACACATACACACAAGCAGTTACAAACAAGCATAAACCACCTGTAAAGGAACATTCATTTTTGCAGTAACCATGGAATGATTTGTTGTTTCCGCATGTACTTCTAAATATATGAATTTAATTTTCACATAATAAGTACTCGTTAGCAAAAAGAAAGCTACAACTCACAAGGAAGATCAGTTGCTACTTTTATTACGTATTTGTGAAATTTCCCATTGAGATCAGCTAACTCCTTGGAAAAATATTTTCGGGACCATGGTTGATCACTTAAACAATAAAACACTTCATGTATTTAGAACATTTCACTTGCCAATGACAACTCTTTCCTGTTTTGCCTAGATATATATAGAGCTGTAATAGAGTTCAGAAAGCCCCAGCAGCTGCATGCTGCCATTCAGGCCTGAAAGATTCCATGTTGTGATAAAAATTAATGTTCTTTGCCATCCTTTGGGATTTCTGGTGCCTTGGGAACAGCTAATGAAGAAATACAACCTTTTCAGATTGTAACACAATTTTTTGGATTCTAAGATTAAGACACATGTGGTATATGCGTGGCCTGTCTAATGTCAGCAATAAGGCTTCCATACGAAGCCTCCATGTGCTTTAATTATCTCCCATAGAAAGCCTTTAACTAAATAGACTAAATACATTTTAACTTACATGTAATGAAATAGCTACTCTTGCCTTACATTTCAGAATTTTTAGACAACAACATCAATTAAACACACAGATCTTCTTAAAGCCCATTAAGCTATAATGCTGAAAAATTCTTGTTTTATTTGCAACAGAATATGTTTTAATCAGACGCATTATGTCATGCATAGTTTACTTCCTTAGATACTCAAACCAGCTTTGACAGGTAGTGCATCTTGTGGAAATTTTTTAGGAAGATAGAACTCCAAGACTTTATGAGTCATCTTAGACTCAGCTTAGACTTAGGCATAGATATATGGCTCAAAATGGGAACCAGAACAACCAGCATGCTGAGCAGAAAATCACTGGGGGGTTATCAAGGTTTCATTGTCAGGTTACAGTGAAAGAGTGCAAAGCATCTAAAGACAAGTGGAAAGCTTGCAAATTTTAAACAGCCCAGTTCAAGTCTTAAAACTGTGCCACAAACACCTAACAAAATCTTTTAGATAGCAATATGCAAAACCATTTAATAGTTTTGCAGATGCAACTATATGTAAAGTTATGGTGAACTGTCAACTCCATCTTTACTTTAATATGGACTTTTCCTTTAAAAAAATAAAATATTCTGAGGCAGGAGATATTTCCACAACACAGCAGATGAAATGAAAGGTGATCTGGTGAAAATGTCATGATCTCTGCCTCCAGTAAAAAAGGGGAGGGTTTAAGCTTGAGAGAATTTTAATTAAAATATTTTAAAATACTGGAAACAGTTTTTTGATCCACATGACTTGACACATGCTACAACAATGGGGTAATTGTGTATGAGAGCTTAAAAACAGAAAAAAGAAAGAAAAGAAATAAATCTTTATGCAGAAAGCCAATCCCTAGGCTTCTAGGCTTTAATAAGGCACTGTACCACCACAAAGAGAAAAAAAAATTTTCACCCTAATATTATTATGTATGTTTCAAACGCAGTCAGCCTTTGATCTTATTTAAATTTAAGATATGCACTGTCTGCAACAGTAACTTCTAAACTATGCATGTTTCAATACTTAATTCAATGTGGATATTTTTTGATATCTCAAAATGTACAATGTTGTCCAGAAGCCTGTACCTCAGTGGCACTGTCAGAATGCCAAGTGTATTCTAAGCTGAGAAGACAAATAGAATAGCTCAGCTGTTACTAATTTTAATTCACAAAAAATATCTCTATAAATGGCAAAGACTTAATATATTTGTATTGTGTTAGAAAATATGTTTAGATCTTGAAAGACAATACACGGTGCCATCGATCACGTCTGACAGAGATACACCTACTACAGAACCATTAAGCATATTGGCATAATGGCATCACTAATAATTCATTTAAATCATGCATTTTTTTCTGGATCTCTTAAGTTATGTCTGCAACAACTTGCTGAACAGATCCCACTTTTATGTATGTATTTATATATATGAATAGAATTAATCATACAATATCTATGATTTAATTGTGGTTAAACTGGAATTAAAAACACACCACACCTGCAATATGTCAGTCATAACACTGGAAAATGTGGAAAAACAGTATTCTGGAGTGAATTTTCAGCAGGTTCTGAAATCTTAATTGCACCCACAAGGTTTCAAAGCGCTTCTGCTTGCAGCCTGAAAAATGAATGTACTCATAGAGTTTGAGGCCTCCGTTAAGGAAGCCAGCCTAAAATCTGGCCCTCTCCACTCTGAGTCTGGTTAGGGAAATAAGAAGAGACTGAAGTTCCAAATGGAGGATGATAATTCATAACTGCTGTCTTCTCCATGTTTTTACACACAGCATGAGGGAATAAACTGCTAGCATATGCCAATTCTTACCACAGAAAAAAATCTTATTTTAAAATATAAGAAAGTAACTGGAGTAAAATTCTACATATGGAAGTCCTGCATAATTGTGAATTGCTGCTACCAATTCAGAAAATTCTAAGTAATAGCTGTTGGCAAACACTATCTTCTATCTTTGAAGTAATTCAAGATTTTTCAGGATAATTTCATTTTTTTCCTTGAACATTGAGAACATTACTCTTTGGCTGAAGATAACTTTAATTCAAACCAAGCAGCACTATGCTCCACTCAAAACTAAAGATGCACATAAAATTTCATCTATAACTTTACTGCTCGCTTCTGCCTGCTAACTGTTTTGGTCATGACGTGTTCTTATGCTGAGGATCAGGCAAATGCTGCGATACCATGATTGCAAATATTGACATTAGGTAGCTATTTTGGAAATTTTAGAACTAGAACATCAGTGCCATCTCCCAGTTACAGAGGTTTTAGTCAAATATGTGTTTATTAAACTGGGAAATAGATACCAAAGAATCACATCCACAAATCCACACTCCTGCACAAACACCAAGTTCTGCGCACTGACACTGACTAAATTCAAATGTTATGTTGCATACAGTCACAGGAGGGCAGTCACTTTGTCTATAAAGTGGATTAATACCAACCATAATTCCTCACATTGTGCCCACTCAATGAAGAGGAGATTCTATACAGTGTTCTTTAGTTCCAAAAGCCTCATATGAAAGATTGGTTGGTCTGCCTCTTCCAATTGTACAAAAATCAGCTAATGCCAAATCCATCTTAGTCCAGAAGATTATTATAAACAGATTATTTATTTGATTTTTCCATAACAGAGACATTCAATCCACTGCCTGAGCGAGAAACTATCAGAGGAGAAAGACTCGCTATGGATAAAAGAACTTGGTCAAATCTAGCCATTTAGGTGCACTGACACCTCTTTTCCCACTCTCATCCTAATCCTAGCACTGTCTTCACATGGAGCGAAGGGGAAGGTCATTTGCTCCTGGTGGAAATACCGAGGGGGAAATGTATCTCCAGACAATAAGCCAGGAATACTAAATGATAGGCAGAAATCACGGCTTAAGAACAAACAAAGTTAACAGAAACCACAGTATTGCATTTCAAACTACAAGACAGCCTAAAATTCGTCACCATTATTGTAACATGATTCAATGGTTTTCTCTAAAGAATTTGGTCTGTAAATCCCGCGGCCCTATCTATCTTTTACCAAGTTAGACTTCCATTTTATGTATCAGTTGCATTGTGCTCAGGTTGTGCTGCAGTGAAGTAAAAGGTAGATCAAACATCAAACAGCAACACTGGTTTAGTCTCTCATCTTCCAAAGTCGGCTTTGGGAGATCCCGCTGTTACCATGTTTAGCTGATTCTACCCACAGAATCTTTGTAACTGTGAGAGCAACAGAAACTGGAGAGCATTGTTCCGCTCATAAGAAAAGTTTATATTCTGCTATGATCACAGAACTGCAGGATCTAAAATATTTTGCAGATCCGTTCTCCCCTAAAGCTTGATTTGAAACTGAATGGATAAACAAAAGTCTCAGAAAGAGAAACAGCTGTATCAACTCAAGAGTATAGATAATGCAAAGCAAAAAATATTTCTTTTTCTGTGAAGAAGAAGGATTTTCTAGAATATATTTACAGGAGCCCAAATGTTATCTGTGGACAAGGCCACAACACCTAACAAATCCAAACAGGAATAAAAGATTCCTGCCAAATCTCAGAAGCATGATAACTTGAAGATGAATCATCTGATTTTTACTTTCAAACAAGGAGGCTTTCTTAGCTCTTAAGTACTCCTCCAATTTATATTAAATGTTTCTTTTCAGAGTAACTCTTTCCTCTTGTTTATATTTTTCTCAACGCTCTCTCTGTTGCATCATTTGTTTTCTGTTTGCAGCCAACCCCTGTTGAGCAGAGGATGACATTTCTTCATTCTTCAAGTAGTTTCCACAATCTCTCAGATTCTCAAGCACATTGAAGGCAGCTTTTTTTTTTTTCTTCACTGTACAAGTTATTTGATTATGGCAGGAGATTTACAGTCTCAGCAACTTTCCCTCTGCTCCCTGCAATGCCTCCACCACCACCTTCTCCAATGGCAGTAGGTTTTAACTCACTGAAATTTAGGATTCTTTTTCTGGATCTATTTTAGTTTTCTCATCCAGGAAGAGATCTGTGAAACAGTTCTTGAAGACTTTTTTCCAACAGCTATCAGCTGGGGAAGAACATGATCACAGGTTGTGATGTGACTACGAGTACACTCTTTTATCTGCTGACAAAATACTATACTTAGAGCCATTAAGTGTCCCAGAAGAGCAGAATTTCAAAAGACAAGCAATTCTGTTCCTTGTTTTATAAATATTCAGTTATTAGGCCAGGTGTCACCAAGACCAACAGATTCTGTAGAATACCAAAGTATCCCAGAAATCATCAATAGTGGATTGGAGGAATTAAATAGACAATAAAACTATCTGCACCCAGAAGTTTAAGATGTTCACCACTGACCACTAAAGGCCTCTTCACATAATATGTTATGAGAAATAAAAATACACATTTTTCTTAAAATGTGTATGTTCATATAAAATTTCTCTTTCACACTTTAAAATTATTGTGTTGTGGTTTTTCCCCCCCAGAAACCAAGATCTGCACAACTCAGTTTTGTTCAGAAGGAAACTCAAACACTTTATTTGTTTTTCCTACTCCTTTATCGTTAGGGAATTTGTAAGAAAGAAAACTCTGTAGTCATATTTCCTGTGCTCATTAACAGGACTTAACTGCTACCTCGTGGGGGAGCTGGGGACAGTGTATCACCGAATGTCTTCTCCTACAGGTGCATGAAATCAGAGATACTAAAGCTACAAGCTAACAGACTTGCCAAAACATAAAGGACAAGACTCAGTCCTTCACTGAAGCCTGTACAATTTGTTTCAACTGCTCATAAAGCTACTAATGCAAAGGAATCACTGGTCTGACAAAAGCCTCTGGACACTACAGCAAAACAAATAAATGAGAAGACAAAAGTGTTAGTGTATGTTAGGGACAGTAAACACCTAGGGTTAGCATTGTGGTAATAAGATGCTGCTGCCATGTAATTGCTTTTCTCACCGTATCCAGACATAGTTAAATCACAAGAAATCAGAGCCAGAAAGACCTACTAGGTCTTCCAGTCCATACTCCTGCCAGTGCAGATGACTGTAAGGTAACTCTTCTGTATCTGTATCAGATAAAAGAGCTACTGCCACAGGCAGTGTGTGGAGTCTGCTTTCCAACCAGCCTCAGACTTTAAGCAGAACATAATTGGAAATTCATTTCGGTCAACAAGTCTCACAACAGATACAGATCTTAGATTTTCTATAATGTCCTGCTAGACACATGCACATTTGAGCACAGATTCGAGATAGAAATATCTGAAGGCAAGGCAGAGGCACAAATGCTATTACTAAATTTTTTCCAAATAAAATGAGAGTGGAACATTAGTAAAACATGTCCATCACTGTGAGTGTGGCTAAGTAGACCTACACTGGTAAAATTATGTATGCCAACAAAAATAAAACATGTTTTACTGATTCTGTATCTCTACTGATTCTATATCTTCTCATTTGCTAAGTTCTCTGGCAAAAATTGATTTCAGTATGTTCACTCCTAAAGATTTATAAATGTGCATGCCCAGTGGACTAGCTAGGAGGACCATGATATGATCTGCCACACACAAATCAAGAGCAGCATTTGAAAGAAGGGTGGTTTTAACTTTTCACTGTACCATGTAGTTTTCATAGAAAAGTAGCAAACTGTAAGCCTGAAGAAGATAAATTAAAGCACTTACTGTTCTTGTATTATGAAACCAAATCAGTATTAAAGCAGCAATACTGCAAGGATTTGTCTTTCTATTTCAAGGAGTTTTAATATGTGAAGATGATAAGATGATAAGAAAATATAGTTACCAAGGATTTGGGGAGTAAAGGAACTTGTGTTAGAAGTCACTTTTGACAACTTTTTTGAATCTAAAAGACCTATAAGTACTAAAATGTCATCTGTCTATCCATATGAGATTTAGCTCTGGCAGTATTTCAAAAGTGAAAAAAAAAATTCTTTGTTACGTATTTTCCCTCTGACAATATATTTTCAAAGCTGTCTAAGAGGCCATATTCTCTTGAGAAGTACAGTAAGATATATATGTGTTACAGAAATATTTGTAGAAAAAAGCTATGTTTGAATACTCACAAGAATCAATGGGTCAAACTGTGGATAAAAGCACAAAGTCTGGAATTTATTGCCAAGAGTTGGCACTTAAAGATTTCAGTAAATTCTTCAATTTAGAGATTCATTGTTCTGTTCAAGCTAAATTAAACAAACCATTTGGAAGCTAACCTGATTATCTCCATATAAATTTGTCTATTGTTAAGTGATATCATTATCAACTCCTCTCCACCTTTTTCTTTTTCCTGTATATTAATTATGGACTATTCCTGATACAGGTCTGGAAAATGGAGCTGTCTGGCTCACAGGGCTATTTTTTCAGTGTTTGATAAATAAAAAGAGAGAGACGTTAGAAAACAAAGACAAGACAAAGAGTGCACTAATTGCTCATCCCTGACCTCTTCCAAACCACTGCAAAACTGACAAAAGTTACCTGAGCTGGTTCTTATGCAGTTCTGCTTGGGCCTTTTTCAATAGCCCTAGGGGTATCAATGCCACCTTGAGAGCTGGGGCTACACATCGAATAATATTTTTTTAAGATGAAAACAAATTATCTTTAACTAATATTAAAAAATACCCTTGAAAAGATTATTCACTAGCAGTAGTTGCTGATCAGTCCTGCTATGATGAAATCTTCCAACTGTGCTCAGCTGATAAAGATGTGAAAATAACAAAAAAATTACTACATATAATTTCCCCAGTACTTACACATTCTTGGATTTGAATGCTTCAGCAAAGTGCTGCACACTCTGAAGAGAAGCAAGGTCTAAGGTCATTGCTTCTACCTTGGCTTTATGCTGGAACAAGAGGAAATATAAAAAAAGATAAATAACAGCAAGTTTATTTCACAGTATCATGTTACAGTAAATGTGTTGTGAAACTTGTTCGATTCCCTTGTTTAACATTATAACCCCAAAGTGAATACAAATCATCAAAAAGAATGGACGAGCACAGCATTTAGTGCCAAAAGGAGCACTGCAATTTTGTGGTTCTGCTAAAAACATACACTATGTAACACACAGCCTTCTATAATGCCATGAATCGGCATAAGGTAGTGTTGAGGTTAATATGGTATTTATTTTCTTCCATTTTGCTGGTGAAACTTACGTCACTCATGAAATAAAATGTAGAGTAAGCATTATTCGTAATGCATGGTATTTTTTATGTACCATACCAACAGAAAAATACTCAGTGAATATTCTGTGAAAAACAGCTAGATTCAAATTTGCACATGTTAATCCAAAACAATAAAAGACACTATAAAATGAGCATAGAAAACAACTGATCTGTCTGTTTTTCATACAATAAGAGTTAGCCAGTGAATAGTATCTTCTCAAGAAATTGTGTATGTACCTAAACCCAACTTTTCACCCAGACATGGATGTACAATCCCACAAAATGAGCTGTTAACCTGAAGGTGCTAACCTTAGGCACCACCAGAACACCTCAATGTTTTCAGTTTTAAGATCCTTGTGCTCAGATCTTATGAAACACTTATACTCCAAATCTCAGAAGAAAATGAACCAAAAGTCTATTTTCATTCCAGCCACTAATTTCGTCCCAGAATCAAGCAGATGGTGGTTCTTTCCAGGCACCATTCTGAGCTACCTTTGATCTGGCTGCAGCCGTGTGTCTGCACCACAACATCCAACAGCTGTCTTTAGCTCTTCCACAAATGCTATACTTCAAAAAATCTATGACCCTCTGCAAAATACCAACCGTCGTGACATGTAAGTCACATAGATACCCTAAGGAATTATGAACATGTGCATTTGTGTTCACTCTCACTTTTAGACTCACTGCTGCCCAACACCGCGGGAACTCTCTGGTAAATAAGAAAGCTGGCAAAAGCCTCGTACTGTCCTCAAACCTAAACATGCCAACTTTCAGCACAGCTTTTTCAGAAAAAAATAAAATTAAAGGGACACTTCAAGTAATTCCAGCATGACACCTACACCTGTGTGTAATGCCCATGGTTCAGACTGGGCGTCAGCACCATTAAAAGAAAGAGTAAGAAAGCGATGGAGCAGGTACAGTGCTATTATGCAATCAAAGGCAGCATTTGAGTGCAGAGGTGACAGGATTTTTGTGAGGACCATGGCGCAATGGTGGATCTCCTGTGATTACAAGATTATCCAGTGAGTCTTTCTGCAGGAACCAAAAGGCAGCAGCACGCTTGTCACTGCAGAGGGAAGCCCAGAAGAGTGCTCCCATCGTCTCCCATGTTCAAGCAATTAATCTACCTCTGTGTTTCATACACAGAGTACTTTTCCCCCTACATCTGTTTTCTATTTTACTAGCACCCATTTTGCCCACTACAATTACCTTACAGGTTGGGTTTAACCAGAATGTTACTCAAATTCCTTTTGTCCCACTCCAGCCAGACTTACCAGGACAGCAAAACAAATACAACTAAAATTCCAATGAGTTCAGTTCCCATAGGAAATATCAGTAGATGGAGTTTGAAAACGTTAACCCAAACTTTGTTAAGAAGTGGGGGTTTTTTACCCTCACAAGATGCACATCATTCTGGAATTCATTTTGCCCCACCAGGCAAACAATTTCTTCTATTTGATGGTCAGAGACTTGAGAAAGACTTGCTGCTTTGCATTATGAAATAGAGCTCCAGAACAACTTCTCTTCAACTTCACAGTTCACAGTTGTTTACGTAACAGAGAAGTAGTGTGCATAGTTGGGTTTGTTTTGCTTCTGCTCTCCTCAGTTGAAACATTCTCTTGTCTCTCACAAGGGCAAAAGGATAAGAATGCTACAAATACAGGGATATAAAGGGGGTCAAAAAATAATAATCAAGTAGTTCAACAGACTATATCACAAGCTGTTAGCTACTGTCCTCTTGGGGACAGAGATTCAAGTCCAAATGATAAAAGCAGGTAATATTTTTCCTGCTGGTGTCACATGTTAGGTGTTTGCTATTGATTCCAAGAACAGAAAAGAGATGACTGTGTATTTCAAGTTGAAAAGAAAAAAAAGTATGACGTCTCCAAAATACTTTCAGAAACAGATTAAGAATGGCCTGGATTTGTGGATTAATATATTGAAAATGAAAAAAATCAGAAATTTAAAAATCATAAATAAATTAATGAAAGTGATAAAGGGTTGACTTAGCAAATGAAAATTATAATTATGTTTCTTCTGTACCAATGAAATGAGACCACCTTTCTACTCATACTCCAATTTCTTCAGCCAGTAAGATAAATTATTTCAAACAATTTAACAATACTTCACTTTTTTTTTCTTTTAGCCTCAATACACATACAGTTACAGAAAAAGACAAAGAAAACATTTTAAAATAAATTCAGGAAACTGTATCTAAAATTACCTGAAAAAGGAAAAATGGAAAAGGAGAGAAAGGATGGTTTAATAATTTTTGCTATTGAACAGGTCAGCAAAAGGAAATGGCAAAATAATATTTTTTCCAACTTTCTCCCTGCTTTTGCGTTTTAAAAAACCTGATGGTAACAGTCTGTATTTCCTTCACATATACATGTGGTAGGTACTAAGCACAGAGACGCCCATATGCTCTGCTTTGCCTCAGAGGAGAAACTGGAGCATGTGACATCCAAAGCACTCAGACCAGAACTTGCCACGTCAGCCTCAGAAAGCCTGCAAAAAGCCAAGCGTGAGCATTTTCGCCAAAGAGTAACTGTGGAAGGATTCAGTTTACATACCATGAGCTTAGGCAAGTTCCCCAACTTTTCTGTTTCAGATTCTCCCTTGTCAACTGAGATTAAAGCACCTTTCACTCCACGGATGTATTCTGTAGACCATCAATTCCTATTATATTTTGAGAATGTGAAATCAAATAATTTTCATTCCAAATTTTCCCACTCTACTTCTAATTTTCCCACTCTACTTCTATGTCACAATTGCTTTAAAAAAACCCCTATGAATAAGGTAATATACTTGCAAAGTGTGCTCTTAATACTGTGAGAATATCTCCAATCAGTGACAAGTAGAAGGTTTTCTGTTTCTTTTCTTACAGTAGCTCAGTATTACCTTTGTTACAATGTTTTCCCTCTTTC
>NW_009729044.1:0-20265 GCF_000703405.1 Apaloderma vittatum | reverse complement strand
TTCCGTATAAACCTCGGTAGCGTATATTGTGGTACTTCTGGAAAAAGGAAACATGTTTTTTTAATAAAAAATGAAACTAAAAACCACTTTTTGCTAGAAGGCATCATAACTGTAATTGTAATCCACAGTCAGAACTGATTGTTAATGGTATGCTGCAAATCCTGATCTAACGTGTCATAATTGTATTATGCTGATGTCTCTCACCATTTGACTTCACATATTTTCAGCAGTGAATTATGCCTCATTTTATGTTGTGAAATCTTAAATGGGACTTGTCACTCTCCCAAATACAGAATACAGTCTTAAAACTGACATTGTAAAATCAACAAACTAAGGCAGAAAACTCCAGAATTTTTAACATGCAGTTGACAAAAGATATTAATGCTGCCTCTACTACTTCATTCTCAATTCCATCATCTAACGGGAAACTAAATAAAAGAATGAGTACAGAATAATTTGAAGAGCTCACTCCTAAATCACAGGATCGTTACTATGTGGCACTGTTGAGAGCCTGTGCAAAATGAGCTAGTGCCTTTGCTGAATGTCCCCAAGACGAAGGTTCCAACTGTGTCCAACCCATTTTCACAACCAGACTGACACCAGCTCCACGAAGTGGCCCAGAGGAGAACAGGCACAGGACGTGGATACGCTTGCTGAACCTTGGGAAAACAAGGTCAGCTACAGGCAACTGAAGCGGTGCTTCGGGGTGGGGAGCGCTTGTATTTCATGAAGCCCAAGAGCAGCTCAAGGTTAACAGTGAGCTGGCACCAGCATCCCTCTTAAAAGAAACAGCTGAAGGCGGATGGCTCTCTGGTTCCAAACAAGTCCTCTTTTAAACACAACAGAATAATGTTTTGCAAAGTGCAAATGAAAAATTATACCTTGTGTTTCACAATTTTTTGCCCTGTTCTAAAAAAAATTTACCAATATTTCCAGGTAAGTTTCATTACTCTAAACAACACCAATTTGTTTAGGTTTGTACATAAGCTGCTCCTTATTGGAGCAAAATATTAAAAATGCCTAAGTGCAATTGGCAATATTTTGCACTCATGCTAGAAAAATGCTTATTGAGCCAGAAACTAACAAGAAAGTGAAAACATCCAGAAAGCAAGCAATTTCACTGTATGCAATGTATTCGCTTTACAGCTTAAAAACTGTTTAAAAATGAACACTGCATGGTAGAGTAGTTTGGCAGTAAACATGATTGTGCATTTGTGTCTTGGTATTGAAGAAGGAGTCTTTTTTTATAGTGAATTTTTCATTCAAATGTAAGTGATGATTTACGTTAAATATAGGTAAAGCATAGCTACATTTTCCTGAAGGATTGCAAGGAAGTGAAGAGCAGTACAATAAGTTGAAGCATAAAAGCTTTCTCTGTCATAATATTTATTATAATGGCATATAAAATAGCTGAAATAAATAATAGATGACTAAAAGTAAATTCATATGATAAAGAATCTTTCAGCAGACACCATTACTTCTGACTGCTCCAGTTTCAGAGTTGAAGAGTCTTAATAAATATGCTGTAGCCCCTGTATCTTATGTAAGTACAAGCCATTTTGTAAAGGCCTACTTAAAATGTAACACAGTGGACACTAGATAATTTACTGTATAATTTTACTCTCAAAAAATACCATCTATATATATTTCATATTTAAAAGTCCTCAAATCAAAACTGAATACCATAGCACAACAACAAAAAATATCTGATTTTAAGTAACTGAATATACAATAAATTGGTAAAAAGCAGTTTAATTTGATAAACAAAAATCACGATCACATCATCTGGGAATGCAAATTTGACATCAAAGCCCATGAACAGTCTGTTGAATTATCTAAAAATAAGTACCGTAAACAAATAACCAAAACTCAGCAACGCCCAAATGAACCCGTATTTCCATGCTGAGGACAAAGCAGAGGATGTTTGAGAGGCACGCCTGACACTTTGACACATGGCTTATGACAGTCAGTAGCCAGCACCATGCACTATTTATGGAGGTATGTAATAAGGAAAAAGGCTTTCACTCAGGATTAGGACTGTAAGTATTATTGTCCCTAATGTAGCCAACATTTGCTATTTCATGCAAAACTGTATTTATGTAGTGCCAGCTTCATCTTGTTGTGTGCTGAATGCTAGGAGGCTCCTCATGGAAGTGGTTGGGACAGATGAATCATACTGCTTTAAGAGTAATCCAACATACGTGCTAGATGCTTTAATAATATGTTCTTTCACTACATTTGATATACCTTAATAAAGTTCATTAGAAGACATCATGGTGGAATATTTTTACATTCGTTTTCCTAGTTCTTCTCCTCTCTCTAGTATTTCATTTTTTTACTAACTTTATGCAAGAGAAGAAGGTAAACAACAAACACTGATTTCCTAAATATTAACTATTTCATTAACCCATTTTTGTGACGTTCAGGAAAACAGCTGGGACTGATTGTGATTTTTCATGAAAATCAGACATGAGAAGGATTAATTTTCTTTCACTAGAAAGAAAATTTATTTAGTAATACTTGGTCTCACTATTTGCCAACATACTTGTTTTACCTGTATTTCAGCTGTTAGTTACTGGTGTAAATGTTTCCACTATTCGCCTTGCTCGATCCTGATGGGGTGTGCAAGCTCTCCCCAAACCTGATTTTGTAAAGCCTGATTCTTCATAGTTAACTAGATCTTCATGGTTCTTCACAAAGACGGAATCCCTGCAGGGCCTGTCACCCAAGTCAAGTGAATAGCTCATCTATAAAAACCTAATGGATCGATATGAGTCTGCAAATTGCTAGGATTACTGATCATCCCTGGACCGACATTTTATCATGAATTATTATTATTGTTACAATTATTATTAGGTTTATTTATTTATTTTCCTTGTCTCTATCCCTTCTCCAGAATATTTATTGATATTTGGCAAGAGAGCAGTGTTTATCTTTTTGGCATCATCTACAACCAAAAGCAGTAAGAGGCCCAAGCTGTAATAGGACTGTACTGCAAATTAATGTCTTAAAAGTTGCAACAGCAGTTGCCTGCACATGATAGTCTAGAAAAAACATCTGAACTGCAGCTTTACTTGTTGAGCTCAACTGAGTTTAAAAAGCAACAGACAACTCTGGATCCTTCAGCTAGAGATTACACATAAAGGCAACAAATGAGCCACTGAAATTCTGAAGATGAGACGTGAAAGAGGGATAAAGACAACCTGACATGAAGGAGTTCTGTTTCTAAGGATGCCATACACCAATCCAGCATATGGTCTTCATGTTTAAACAAAATACTATTCGCACCAATATTTTTCCTTCTTCCAAATACTGGATTTACCTATAATTCAGAATCTATGTCACAAATATAGGAATATAACTCTAGGTATAGGTTGTATACTTAAATTGGACATGAAAGGGCTTTCTTGCTCATGCAACAGTCATTTTAAATTCCCCAATGATTTTAAAACTCTCTCTTTCTATTAGTAAATGTCTACACATAAAAGGAAATGCAAAATAGAGTTATCATTTCTTTGTGATTGCTTCATTTTTCAGATTTTAATATCTTTTCCTTATAAATCTTCTGTAACAAACACCACTACAACAAGCAATAATATTATTTCACAATCTTTACGTTAGTTTACTAATGTTAGATCAGTATCTCTGGAAATTTGGCTTTTTATCTCTTTTGAAGAGAATTATAAAAGAAAAAAGCAAAAACATCTGCATTTCTTTCTGAAATTAATATCTTCAGAAAAGATACATGCCATAGCAATCCTAAATCATGCTTAAAAAGAGCAAGAGAAGTCAGTCTCCTAAGGACATTTTACAAATTATTTATTCCTTAAGCAGAGAGAAGAAAATCACACACATAAAAATCACTAAGCTATAATTTCAGAATACTTCAATTTGTAGGCTCCAAACGTCCCTAATTTTTCCTGGATGCACAAGGTTCTATTGCAGGCAGTACACATCTGCTTCAATAACAAGAAATTACATGCATTTTTTTTAAAAAAAAATCTAACACAGGTTTTGACAATAGGAATTTGTGTAGCTCTTAATGTACATGAACTGTATTTACTTGGGAGCCTACTTTTAGCTGGATTTTTTTTTTCTTTGCCTGGATATAGATCACTTCTTGCCCTCTCCAAACACCCATTCCTGTAAAGCTCATTTGAATTTATCGTGGGGAATCTCAAATAATCTTGGCAATATATTACATGTATATGGTTTACTATTCTAATAAACACATCTTCTTGCTTACAAAATAGTCGCAGGAGCCTGGGAACATGTAACAGAATCTCAGCTGCGGAGAGGCTCCTATTCAAATGCTTTCCATTCTTTTCATTCTGCAAGGTCCGAAGTGGTAGCAGAACACACTCTCAAAAACAGCAACAAGGCTAACAGCACTGGGATGATTTAGAAGCTACAGACTTTGTTTCCTTTAAAAAACTTCCTCAGTTTCAAGTTTTTAAAGATTAAATAAACCCGGTTTATGGGTTGCTGAGAACTATGCAATATAGCAGGAAAATAGATTAATGCATCTGTCGAGGAAAAAAACTGTATTTCCAAACAGACTAAACCAGTAACATCCTTATTGCAATGCAATATTATTGTTGTTAATTGCCCATTAAATTAAAGATGTGTCATCATGTATGTGGAGCTATGCATACACTGATGTCTAAAACCTACAGCAGGATTTCACATGCAGTTTTTGCACATAGAGGGAAAGTTAGCATCCCCACTACAGATGACAAACAAGATGAGAAAAGCATGATGGTCAAAAGGGCAACAATGTTTAAGTAAATACAAAATGAACACTTTTTCCCTGTTCTCTCATGATCCATAATCATAAGCTATGTTGTTGCCTGAAAGTGCAGACATGCACTGTGCAGTGCATTAATCCTTCAAATACTAACAGATGCTGGCAGGGATTTAGGCTGGAATGTATTTACAAAGTGACAAATTATGTTCCGTATTATACAGAGAGAGAAAGAGCACCCACAAATAGGCTGATAAATGTCAGCTGCAGTCACGACAAACGGTTTATTTTTATTATACTGTAACCACAAATGTTTTTTGCAGGGAGGCCCAAAGATTTATTTGTTGC
The DNA here is from genome assembly GCF_000703405.1 of Apaloderma vittatum. Taxonomy (NCBI): domain Eukaryota; kingdom Metazoa; phylum Chordata; class Aves; order Trogoniformes; family Trogonidae; genus Apaloderma; species Apaloderma vittatum. The sequence goes on along the minus strand of NW_009729044.1, from coordinate 15,173 downwards.
AGGAAAAAACAAGATTATATATGACATAAAGTAATAACTGTGAGATCACTGATGTTCTGGGCAGCTTGCCCTCCTGGAAGCTATGTTCAGATTGAAAAATGTTGCTTAAAAAATGATATGTTATATGACACAAAATAAATAGTTCATAAATCTGTATTGAAACAACAATAACTAGTAATTAAAGACAGTCTTAGGACATGGCTTATACAAGTTTAAAGGAAAGCATGCTATTTCCTTCAGCGTAATGCTGAAGTAACAATATCAAAATAAATCTGATGAAAATGTTTTAGATTAAAACCAAAGTGCTATAATTGCTAGGTGGAAGCAACATATATTTTAAATGTGGTCACAACAGGATATGCACATTTAGCATAGCACAATTAATTGGCAGAATAGTGACGTCTGCAGGTTTAAAAACGCATTGCAGCTCTTTTGAAGTATGTCAGAGCTTGCCACTGGATTTAAGGTTACAGTTCTTTCCCCTCTCTCTTAATACTAGGAAAATACAAAGATCAATATGGTTAAAAGTCATCCCTTTTTTAATCATTAATAATTTCAGGATGCTTCAATATAGGTAGAAACAAATATATGGGGCAGAGAAATGAAAGACCTGAATAATTAGCTATTTAAGGCATTTTAATTGGCAGTTCATGGTTATAATCTCCTAGCTTTAAACGATGTAACACTGATATCTTACGGAACAGTATTCTCAAAAAAATCACAAACATATATACAAATTCTTTTGTTTCCACAAGTCTTCATGTTCCCTAGCTGACATACATTGAAAATAGTCACATTGTTATGCATGTCATTTTAGAAAGTGAAATAAAACAACTGAATCATTTTAGTAAACATTTCTTATACAAATAAGGATTGGCAGGATCAGGTTCTTAAGATACACTCAATATACACAATATAGACTTCATGTGCAAGAAAATATCAGGTGTGGAACAGTAGCAGAATATGGAAACCTGCCATTATTGCCACTAATTCCAGGGCTGTCTAAAAATCCGAGATCAAAGTCTAAACCATGTATATTACAGATGCATAAAGCTGCAGACATAGACCAGAGGGGTCATAAGGCTTCATCCCTTTGTTCTAATAATTACGAAAGTTTAAGATGGCTTTAGTGTAAATGTGAATGAAGTCCAAAACCAAGGATCTTATTTTTAAGCACTGTTAACATGATAAGCTGTGAAATGTTTATTTACAAAATATACATTAATTTTCAGATAAAATTTTGATCTCTATATAAGTATTCTAGAAAATAATTATCTCATGTGGCATCATAGTGGGAGAGTCGACAGTGACCTATCACTATAGTTACCAGAACATTTATTTCCTAAAAACAACTTGCCAATGAACATCTTGACAAGGATGGAGAATATGCCTTAAAAATTACATTCTTACAAGTATTTGTACATAAGAAAACAAGGAAGTGCTGCCATTACAGCAAGTAAAACAGCAAGAAAAGCATAATAACAACCTACTTTAAATATTTGCCTGAAGAAAAAGTGTGCAAGAGTGATATAAAAGCTTTATAGATAAGAGGGAGAGGGAGGCAAGGAAGAAAAAAACCCAACTACCACTGTCTTTCCCCTTCGTAAAAGAAGCAAAACCAAACACAAAGAACTGAACATGCTAAGGTTGTGAGTGACTCTGTACCATACAGAAAGACTTTTTAGATGCCTTCTCCAGTTCTGCAACCACAAGTGTTAATGCCACGTTTTAATGTAGTTATTTAATTATGAAATCGTTTTCAATTTAACAGATATTGTTACTCAGCTAAATAACTGGCACATATTCTACCTTAAAATTTTGCTTTTTAAGCAAGTAGCCTAGGCTTTTCCCACATTTTAAGGTAAATACTGACTGTACCTACCTGAACACCTGAAAAAAATAGCAGCTACTGTATATCTTACCCATATGCCACATGCAAAAATGTAAAACATATGAAAAAAAAATTCAAAAAGAAAATTTGCAAGCAGATGTTTATAAACAGAAGGTAACGGATAAAAACCCAAACACAATGCTGCATTATGTTACATGATTCACTGATGAACCCATTGGAACTACAGCAAAAAGCCCTTCTGGAAAACTTCCAGAAATTAAAAGGTGCAAACAAGCTGCCTAATACCCTTGCGTAGACTGAATTCTTATGAAGAAAATAAAGTTTATTGTCTGGAAACAGAGAAAGCATGAGGAAAGCACTAAAGCAATGGAGGTGAACAATTAGACAGATGTTCACTTAAGGAAATAAAGAGAACAGAAGAAGCCATCACTGAGGAATTTTACGAGAATACTGACAACTCTGCACCTCATCAAGGGCACTGGTAAAGTTAAAGCCACTGAAGCCATTTCTACTCAACTCCAGTATAACTGCTGACCTTGCAAAAGTCTGCATTTAGCAAATGTGGCTTAGGAAAATAGCATTACACTTTTCATTTTACTATTTTTTCCCAAACTCCATCTATATACTGTACTGTGTATTTGAAGAAAATTAACTTTGTTTCCTTGTGTATAATATTACATATACTCTTCCTTCCCCCTCCCTCCCCCCAACTATGCTCAGGTATCGGGAAAAACTGCATCTAAAAAGCTTTTGTCATTTAAGTAATATTAAATACTGTCAATTGCATCTGATCTTCATTCAGTGTATATGTGAATAGCTGGAATGGCTTTCACTTAATCTGATTACATATGTTTCTAAAGCAGTCAGGAGTTTGCATAAGACACAATATGGAAATCTGGACATGTTTTAGAACATACAACTTTTGGCATTTAACTACTGAAAGAATAATGGAGAAAAAGCATATTTTGTTGATAAACTGTCTTGCAGAGCAAAACCATATGGACATAACATGCAGGCAAAAGGAGAAGGAATTAAGAATAAGAGGTAAGATTTCTTGGCAAGGACAAAGTCTTACTTTTCTCTGCTCATGCAGGCTGAGGTACAAATGTAATCTGTTCCACAAACATATTTCTATCGTTTAAAATATCATTTAAAAATTCTGTTTGCTTTATGATAATACTTCCCTTGCAGATTTCAGTAAAATGTATCCTCCAAATCCCAACTGCATTACAGATTTCTCCTTTTATCTACTCATGTATTTCCAAAAATTATCGTCGGAGTAACCAGAACCTGTAGCTCAGTATCACTAAACACCAGCAGTGGGCTACTTCCCACAACAATCATCAACTGTTTCTAAGCTGTAAATATAAATGTGAAAGACATCGCCTTGGTCACATAGCACAGGGTACACAAATACCAGAAGTGAACTCTCCAGCACTGGAAAACTGGGCACATCAAACGTGTTCTGTAATATTGTTAGCATAAACAATTTGAGTATCAGGTTGTAGAGAGTACTAAATAAAAGCCATGTCCTTATCCAGATATTAGTTGCACACAAAGAAAAACCATAACAAACTACAAACCAGATTTTTATAAAATACCCCTAGTCGTTAACAGCACCACACTGCCTTTTTTGAGCCTCAGCCACCAGTTCCACTTACAAAAAGGGACAGCTCATTCATTGCAAATGATTTTGCAGTGTTTGCAATACAACCAGCAGCTCACCCAGGTCTGCAGGGGCCAGCCTGCATATTTCCCACACACTAATGTTTGAAAGTTCTCAGTAACTAAGGAGAAATACACGAGAAAATTTCATCATTCACATTTTAAATAATATAAAAGATGTGGAATGTGATTGATTTCACACTAGACAGAATTGAAATTACAGTTACGGGATAGGTTTTTTCATGTACTATAAGGTCAAGTAATATTAAATAATTAATGAATTACGAAACAAATTTTCTATAAGGCAACACATAAATTCTATTCAATAAGATCTAAAAGTGTAGTTACACCAAAAAAGCCATATAATATATCACAAAATGAAGAAAATGCATGATACTGAGGAATAAAGGGGGAAGTTGCCATTATATTGGAATAACTGTTAATCTTATGGAATATATATAACATCTTTCCATATATACACATCATTTTCATATGTTTTACATCTCAAAAATCTACACACTAAAAAAATAAAATAAAAGATTTACAATTGTTTTGCAGTTGCATTTTGTAGTAAGATCTGATTCTTCATCTCTCCAGCAGTTAGAGAGGTTCTCCTCAAAGAATAGAGTGATCAAATGGATGATGGCTTCAAGAAAAACCACGGCACGGGGTTTATTCTCTGATGTTACCATTGATTTGGTTTTGTCTAAAATCTACATATTGCTAATCCATATTCCCTCTTTACCAGTACAAATTTCACATTCTTTGATGCTCAGGCTCTCAGAATTTGGTAGAGTATACAATACAATACTGTAATGATCTTGGTTAGACCTCTGTTGGTCATTGATATACAATTAATAACATAATTTCCAGTAGAGAAATCAAAGCAGAAACTCAAAACACTCCAAAACATTTTTTTTTTGTCTGGATACTATGCAATTAGTTGAAGTTGGAGATTTCTGAATTAGTAGGTAGGAAACTTGCTCCTTTATCTGCATAATATTTTGTTCTCACTATACCAATGTTTCAAATTGCAAGACCATGACATGATGGATTATCTTCTCTATAATAAAAAAAAATAAATCTTTGCTTATCAAGGGAAGTATTCTGAATTTCAGATTCAACTATGACAAAATATTACATACAGATAAGGACAAAGGGGAGGGGGAAAAATAAACAATTTTTGAGAAATCTATTTCTCACTTATGGTGCTACTTGAAGTCATTTAGTCTCTTGAAATAGTACTTGAAATAGTACTTGAAATAGTACCAAGGGGAGTAAAGAGTAAATTTGGCAAAATTTCTGGCAAATTTCTGTATCAAATGCAGACAATTTGTCATATCTATTTCATAAAGAGTCCTGACTAAAAGCCCTGAAATAAATATAAATCAGATGTTGGGTCTTCAACAGCAACTGCCTCACCCTACAATGTACGTGCTTTGAGTCACACTAACTGCAGTAACGTAGCCGGAGACAGTACATACAGTTGAAATAGGGAATAAATTCTGAGACAGTTTACAAACACCATAATTTGCATAGCTATAAATTTAAGCCAATAACCCGCAGTAGTATATATAAGCAGTTTTAGCCCAGTCCTACCAAAATATATTAAGTTTTATTTTTTTTTCTGCCAAGAAGATAAGGCAGAGGAGGTTCATATTTCTAAGACTTTGATTAAGTAAGCGATTTTAGGAGGACAGAGACAAGTTGAAGAAAAATGAAAAGGCTCCAAAAGTACTGAGTTTTGTTTAAAAAAAAAATAAAATCAACAGCATCCCTATAATTAACTAAATCCATGGATTATTTAATAAGTGGAATTATCCAGCAATGAAAAATGCCATCAGTGAAGTAGATGAGGCAATAAGCATATATAAGCCAACCATTTAGATGCCTTTTAGCACTTGTAAGCATTTGGTTTCAATTTAGTTTTTTCAAATGTCTCATGCTACAGTGCTGGACCTCTCTGGAAAAAAAAATAAAAAAAAACCAATTTAAACAGACAAGACAAAAACCTGAGCTGTTCCTCAGAAGTCTGTAATAAGCTGTGCAATAATGTTCTAAAAGTTTTAAGTTTTAACTCTGTTTTTTCCTGAAGAGTAAGATGACTCTTAATCCAAAAATAAAGTTCCATGATGTAACTGCCAGCACTGCAAAAGCACATGGTACCATTAGAGATTTAGCTCCCAATTTCCCAAGCTTGATTCAGTACTTTAGCAAATTTAAGCAAGTACCTATTGGCATTTTTAAAGGTAAACACCTTGGCATACTTGACCCCTGTAAACTTTTCAAAAGTTTACCAGTGTACTCAGTCCTCATTAAAACTAACAGCAACCAAAGTACACTGAAAATGTCATCTTTCCTTTAAAAATAGGGTTTTGCATTTAAGAAGTTAAATGATTCGCTTTAAGCAAGTAGATACATTTGAGATCTAAATATTGTATCAAGAGCAGCAGAAGGACGACAGCCAAAGTAAAGGCCTGAATTGAACGCCTTTCAGCAGATCATTTTTCCATTCCAGTTTGCTGATGTTTGTTTCCAAGGTACATGATGTCGCTTTGAAGGTGCCACAAGCTGCAAGTCCCCGTGTTGACCAGACCACGTGAAACCACTTTAACTTAGGCTCCAAAGCTGGAAATATTAATTCATCATCCTGTCAAAATAATGACATTCATTCATAAATAGCATCCAATCTCCGCCACACCTGGCTGAGTCTTCTGCACAGCCCAGTGAAAAACACTAATTACACACTTTCTCCGCTGTCCTCTGGACAGTGTACCTCACTGCATTTGAAAAGAGTAATGATATAGAACTAAAACTGGGCAAACACTTTTAAACTTGACAGGCCAGAGAACCCAGGCACGTTAGGTGCCATGCTCAGCCCATCAGATGCCAAGCGTACTGCTTTGAGCACTTTCTATTAAGACACTTCCACACAGCCTTTTCACTATCTTGCCCTTGCAAAATTAATTTAAATGTATCAGGCTGATGCTGATCTCAGGCAGAGCGTTTATTTTGTATCCATGGTCCTCATCAAAGGTACAGTGTCAAACTACAATTGGTGGTGCCTCTACTCACTCACCTGCGCAGATGAAAAGAAAGACACAAGAATATGATTTCCTTTCAAATTCCTGTGTGGTAACTAACCTACTTCTAGGGTAAGTTACTTCTAATCTAAGTTGTACTCTTACACTTCTTGAACAAAGCAAAAAGCAAAGCCTAGAACATTCCAAATGAATGGCATAATATTTTCTGTCTCCAGCTGAGTGACCACTTAGCCATTTTAGGCAAAGGCATAGAGGAGGTTCCTTCAGATACCATTACTTTCTGTTCTGAACATTCAGTTCTAAAACTGAGGATGCACTGAAAAAAAAATATGGGTACAACGAAGCATGTAAGTTACCACGGGAATTTCTTTTCAAAAGTTTACGTGATTCAGAATGTCAGGTTCTTCCAGAGGTTAAGGAATGATTTTGAGGGTACACATTCTGAAATACAGTGTGCAGTAATGCAAAATTTAGGTCCCAGTATTTTAAACTGAACTAATCCTAAGCGCTGAGGCCAGCTTCCTTCTGCAACATTTCCCCATGAGCCTGTGAATTCTCTCGAATTCACGCAGAGCGTGAAACCTTCTCGCTCTGTGTGCCAGCCTGCCACACGCTCTGTGGGCTGCACAAACTGCCACCTCTTTCTAGACTGACAGCCAGTCTGACCTATCAAGTCCAAGTTTTAGACGATACTCAAATACTCTTTCTCCCTTTCTACTGAATTTTACCTGCTTACCAACCTTTAAAAGACCTGTGCCCATCTGTTACCACCTTTGCTGTGTCCTGGTAACACTGGGCAGCTGCAATCAGGCAACAAAAAGGCTTTGCTCTGAAATGACCCATCTGCAGCCAAACCGTTCATTAAGCACGGGTTCCTGAATGTTCAAGCATTAAAAACAGACTTAAAAGATAATTTCTCAAGGTTACATGGCAGATCAGAGTCGGAATCTAACCAGAGTCATCCAGATCTCACAATAGATGTTAAAATTTACACGGCAGCAGCTTTCATGAATGTGCCTCTTAATATGGTACAGAAGAAAAGAAAATTTATAACTGACCTTTAAAAAATACTCTTGTTATGCTTTTTAACCACTGTGGTGATAAGGAAGAGATGTTTTTCTGAATGAGTATACTGTACCTTTAATGGTTCATTTGTAGTTCAGAATAAAATCTGAACTATTTGTTGTTCATTGTTGTTACATTCTGTTCCAAGGTTCATAATTTGAAAATTGACTTTGGGGACTTTTTGCTTGGTCTATTAAAATGATTCATGTTGCATTCAACATAAATTGTGCATACACAGAGGAGGTTTAGCACACGTATTCACAGTATAATAACTAAAGTGAATTTTGTACAAGCTGCAGTTTGTGGCAAGGATGCAGTATCATTTGTCTTAATTTTTCTTCAGTATTACATTAGGCCAGTGCATTTACATTTTCAGGTAGGGCTAAACGCTTTAAAACTTTCTTTTTACAGCCTGAGTAAAAAGAGAATCGAATCTACATGTTTATATGATGTAACAAAGTAATGCCTTTTTACTGTCTAAAGTATACATGGATTTACTTTCCATTTACCTTCCTGCACAAAGGCAAATGCAAAGTGCATGAAATATTCACCGCCTATGAATCACAGTGTTCCTATTAAAAAGATGATAATGTTCCGTTTTACCTTTCAAACCATGATACAGTAACAGTCACAGTGTCTAAGTGGTTTTGTCACTCAAAACTACCGAAGTAATATTCAGTAAGGTATGAAAGTGTTCAGTGTTTTATAAAATCTTGAGACAACTAACCAAATAATTAAAAGCTGAGATATGATTTCAGACATTAGGTTTGGAAATATTTATTTTGCAAAATCTGAGTAGGTGGATTTGCCAGGACAGTGTGAAAAACACTAAATAAATGGAGAAGGAGGAAATCAAGATTGTCATCTAATTATCACTCTGTCTTCACTCAGAAAAAGCTCGTCTCTTGTACATGTTTGTTTAAAAATCTGGTTTAATATTTCTACCATGGAAATTTTTGAGCTGATATTTCACCTTTCAGCTGCACTGAGTATGATTTTTCACTATGGTTATTTTCTGGTCTTCAGTTGCACAGTGCCGTCTTCTGCTTACACAGGTATTTAGTATACAAGTGCCAACATATCTAGGGACAAAATGTATGAGCAGAGTCTGGACAAATAGATTTTGTGTATAAAAATTCCTGCATCTTATAAGAACAGAATGACCTGCATATTCAGGAACTGTTCAATCCTTAGAAGTTAATGTTAGTTCATATCAACAACAACAAAAAAGAAGACCTTAAAAGCAAACAACTTTATTTATATAGAGTCCAATAATCCAGACAGGATTTTTCATAAATTCAGATAAGAAACCATTATCCACTTAATATTGCATTATGAAGGAGCCAAGCTCATGTAGGAAGTTTAGCCAACACATTATTTTGTTTTTTAGGATATGGAGAAAATAAATATTTCATTCTTTCTTTGTTTTTGATGGTTAAGGTAGTACAGAAATATTTCTGAGATGTAATATAGACTTCTCTAAACTTTAATATAATTGGAGAAGTACTTAAAATTTCAGCATACTTAGACTGAACCTATTCTGACCATCAAGGCAGACCAAGCTGAACCCCACCTTCAGTAGAAGAATCAACCTTTATGCCTTGATAGCAAAAGTTTGTCACTATTCTGTACAGGCCCAACAAAGATAGTAATATCAACGCTCACCTCTGAAGTGTTTTCAATTTAACTTTAGTTGCTCTACAAGACCTGTCATTTAAACATTTTATCCTCTAAGGGGAGATCAGTTAATTAGCCTGCTTCTGCCACCCTGGCAGCAAACACGCCTGATGTTCATCATAGAAAAGGTAGTAACTCCCATCCAGACCACATCACAAGAAGGGCCAAACTGTCATCCGCTGAGTGCCACTTTTGCTTTTTTCTAAGTAAACAATCCCCCTAAAACTACCAAATTTTATAATTCTCCTATCACTATCACATTGAAAAATCCAAACAAGTATGAGATTAATTAAATGTGCCCTGATCGCCTCTCCTAACCAAGAGTGAGGATAAGCAGCTCCTACTGCAAGTTGGATAAGAACCACTTTAATATTAGGTTTTATTTTCCCCACATACTCATATTTTACCTCTGGGTTTATGATTCCTTCAGTACACCACAAGAACAATGCTAGCACCTTTTTAGGTCTGGAACTGTGGTGTTTGGGGTTTTTTTTGCAATAGGCCAGTGTGTTTAAGCATGCAAGGTTTGAGAAAAGGCAGTCTTAGAGTGGAATGAAAGTGGAAGAGCTCACATGCTATCAGATAGTTTATAGCTACTTGGTATGTCTGACCCTCATAGGCAGGGCTTAAGAGATAACGCTAACAGATCAGATTCCATACAGAATTCTAAGACCATGTATCTGCAGAGACCAACTCAGGCCAAAATTAAAAATAAAAAAGCAAAACAAAGGAAAATACAAAATCAAATCAAATAAAAAATATAAAATATAATCCTCTTGCTTTGCATCTGTTCCACTTTCATCAAGCAGAATTACTATTTTAACTATATGCAGTGAAACTAATATCCTGAAAGACTAACTCAAGAACGATTAGGATAACAACAGATTTTATAAAGACACAGAAATGAGAAGCACAAAGAAATGTATATTCTTGAATTAAATATGGCACAGAAAATAGGAGTCAAAACACATCTTTCCCTGGTTTTTATATACAATAATATTTGAACTATAGGACTTCTAATTTATTTTTACTATCTTTGCTTTCATAAGGAGCATCAGTTTCCCATCATATTTTGATTTTATATAAATGTTTATTAATATCTTCGAAATATATAAAGACCTTTATTGACTAATTAAAATTCAAGAAGTTCAAGTTAAAAGTGCAGTGCAGAAACTGAAGAACAGAAATCCATGTAGAAATACTTAATTCCAAAATACATTCAGAATCAGAGAGATGCAGGTACTGTATGTGTTAAATCATATGGGGTAAAAAAACCAAACAAACAAAATAAAAAACCGAATCTATATTTTAATCTTTTTGGGCGGAAACAAATTATCTTATTTACTACATGAATGGTTTCCTCAATTTGACGCCAATCTTTGGAGGCAACTTCAACCTGTCTGAATTAAACAGTCTGCAGAAGAAAAGACTAGATTATTTATATTATAGAATACTGTTACAAAATAAAATTGAAAGATTACTTTACCATACATTGAAAATAAGAACATGCACATCACTACAGCTTACAAAAATCTAATTTTACTTCTTCTGTTCTGAGAGAAGTTTGATAAGTAAGAGACATGATTATAGATACACATATATTTATATGTGCATGTATGTATAAATTCGCCCCAAATGAACAGCACCTAAAAAAAGAAGAAATTCACAAAATTGTTTTGTGTCTATGTACTGTGATTATAAATGTAGCAATCAAAAGATCCTTTGGTATTTAACCTTTTTATCTGCAGGAACTGCACTGTATATATAAAATATAGATGAACTTTATATTTCATTCTGTACCTCATACATAAGTCTTGGCTTATACTTTCTAGAGAAGTCACATACAAGCAGACTGGAAAACAATCAGAATCATAAACTGAAAATAATTCACTGCAAATGTGACAGTTTAAAGTCAAACTTGCATTGTTCACTCATAGCATTTTACAGTTCACAAGTTTTACTAAGTCAAAGTCCTAATTATACAAATACCCACAATAGGCAGTAATAATTCTTCATAGATCTGTATCTCATGTATCCTATCGTTTACTTTAGTATACATGACCTCCTGCACTGAATGCTTACACGAGCAGCTCTCATGTACCAAAAAAAAATTGACAGAATAGACAAAACTATCGGCATTTCATAGAAACTCAGTCTGCTTTACAATTTGGTATAAACTCCCTTTCAAAAGGCTTAGCAGCCCCAGAGAGCTTCTGAAAGAGAAATATGTTCCTGCTGTGACAGAAAGCAGGAGGACAAACTCCCTGTGGAGTTTGTGCCAGCCAAGCCTCCTGGCTGGTCTGGTGTCCACCTGAGAAATCCTCTGCTCCTCCCACCTTCTGCCAGCCACTGCCTGGCGGCAACATCTCCCAGGTGACTTCATGAACTGCAACTTAAATTTGTTCCATGATTTGCCCAAGAATTTTCTCAATTCACTTCCTATTTTGACAGCAGCAACTACTAAACTACTGAAACTATAACTCACTTGCAGAAGAAAGAAGAAAACTGTACAAAAACAAGCAAGAAAGGAAAAAAGGACAAAGGGTGGTTTTCTTCTGGTTTCTGTGTATGAATTGGGTTTTTCTGGGGGGAGCCTTCAAGAATTGTTTTACCCTTTATTAACCACAAGCCCTCACAGTTTGACAACTGCTCACGTACAACGATATGTGCCATCCATAGATAGAAGGCCCTAGTGCTTACGTGCAAGTATCCTGAGCATAAACTAAGATAATCCAGACATAGCTAAGTCTTGGATATCATGCAACTGTTGCTGACACATGTGCTAGCAGGAGAATGTCGTATTAAATTAACATCTAGTAGCATGTTACTTTACCTAGAATAACTGAAGGTATATCAAAATTGAAACCGTAGTAATATGCTGAACTAACAGCAGAGTAAAATCGATCAGTGCACAAACAATAAACCTGAGGAAAATGCTGAGAAAAAGCTACTGCCATTTCAGTTCTGTAGGAAAATTATTCAGAATATTTAAAAAGAGGTGAATTACTACTAAGAATGAATTAAACATGGACATAACACGTCCATGCAAACATGGATGAAATAGCTCATTACTCCTTGAAGCAAAATTTTCTACATAAATGGTAAGAAAGAGAAAAGGCCAAGAAAGAATGCTTGAGGTATGCATTAAATGCTGCATGTGGCACATACATGAAGATGTCGTGGGACTTTTCAATGAGATATTCTGGGAAAAGCATCTTCACTGCAACTCCATATTCCTGGGTCATTCTTTCCCTCCCTCTCCTTTGACTTAGGTACAATGCATCTCAAAAAGATGTAAGCTGCATCGCATCCAAGTACTATGTCCAGCCATTTACTTCTTCAAAACAACACACATGGAAGTGTCGAGAATTGTTTCTTCCGAAAAAAATTCCTTTTCAGAACTATCCCTGAATGCTTGTACTAAAGATCAAATTTGATCCATTCAAAAACCTTCAGTTCCAAGTGGATGAACATTCTCAGATACACAAAAGGCTAATCTAAGCAGTCACTTCGACTAGAGTCCCATGGAAAACACTGGGTGACAAAAGCCCCTTACAGCAATCTGCAAGAAGGAGAAATGAATTAATCAAACTGCCAAACCAAGAAGGCTGGGTTTGACCTCCTTCTGATCTCATTACTTCTCTATTACCCTTTTGAAAAACATCCTCTTACAAAGATCACTAATTGAAGATTATGTGGAAGGGAATCGCACCTCTCCATCACCGTGGTAACTTTGACTCATTTGTCATTCTAATAATTCACTTCTTTTCTTTTCTGAACAGACAGAGACACTAATAGACTATCATCAGTTAAAAAGGCAATTTTTCCATTTAATTGCACTCATTAAATACTCCACTAGAACAATTGGAAAAGCAATACTCTCAATATTTAATCATACAATAGCAATAATGAAACATTACTTCAAAACAAATGTGGCAACATGTAGGATGACATAAACTGCATTTTCTACCTTCTGAAGCATCAACATATTTTCTGGTATGGATATTTGAACCTTTTTCCCTTACTTTCTTTCGATAATTAGGTATATGAAAGGAGTGGGCTAACAGTACCGACTACAGCTACGCACAAGAGAGAAACCAATGGGCAAACTCCTTGATAATTACCTCATCTCTCTTTCCATTGAACCACGACAACAGAAAGGATTTCATAAACCAAAACAGCAAGTCAGTGTATTTTGTGGGAAACATTGAACAAGACTGGATTTGCACACTATTTTGCTGGAACAAATTGTATCACTTAGGAATGTAATTGAAGATAAAAAGGTTAATCACACTGGTAGAGTGACTGCACTGGGCACAGTCATCAGGTGTCTATTTGCCTGGGATATCTCACTTTCCATCTCCTACAGAAATCGGACATCTGTCTTCAGTGTAACTGCATTCCCATTACAGAAAGTTCACTACAGTTTAACTACTAACACAACATAGTAGGAGCCGTAATAAAGCCTTTGTGTTGAGGAGATGTGCAGAAAACTTAGAAGTGCCTGTTTCAATTTCAGATGTCGCAATACACAATGGCTGTCAAGAAACGTTTCTATTTTTACTGCAATTTTATCCATAAACGTAAATACACAAAACCCAGTCAAGCAGTCAGGCTCACTTCACTGGGACTATTCTGTCAATAGATACCACTTTATCTGTCATTTTCTATCTAGCTTTCCTATAGCACCAAATTATTTAAATATTTCATTTAGGATTTGAATAGCACAGTAATCAGGGTTGGTGAATGATATCCAAGCCTGCTTTGCCATTCTAGATTAGAGCTTTTAAAACTGAGCACATCAAAATTTTTAGAGGGGAAACAGACAGAAATATTAGAAAGCTGTTTGGTTTGAACTACCTATTTGCAGGATACCCATTTCTCCTGAGTGTTGACATACTAAGTAGTATCATCACTATGAATATTCCATCTCCAATCAATCAGGCTATCTGATAGATACAATGCTCTGCTTCAGTGGAAGAAGTGAGGGGTAATTAGTCGAAGGAAAGAACAGAAGTTTTAAAAAACAGTTATCTCTGCTACCTTTGCTAGGAAAAGATGCACCAACTGTAAGATCTCCTTAATCAATTATTTATTCAACACTTGCATGTGAGTAACCTTATTGATTCCAGTGAGACTAAGTGCTAGACCAATATGAAAGAAAATGACAGCAGGACAGGAAGTCAAGAAGAATCATGCAAGGCCAGGTCAGAAAGGCTAAGATGTGTAAGCTAGTGGCATATTTAATTTAGGAAAAATTGTAATTTAGTTTCATTCTTCTAACTACAAATCTTAATATCATAAAGTTTTCAATGACAAATCTGTGTGTTACATTTTACAGTGAGGAAATAGTCCCTGAGTGACTGTAAGTGAATTAAATATACATTGATACCAAGAATCTATTTATACATAGCTTTTATTACAGCAATTTATACATTATTATAACTTATAAGACTCGTAACGTGTTATATAAATTCTACCCTACATTATATTTAGTCATTACTCTTTCAAAATAGAATTTCACACCCCTCCACACTCATACCACACTCATACCAGGCCTTTGACACCATCCCTCACAACATCCTTATGGCTAAGCTGGCTGCCCATGGCTTGGATGGGCGCATACTCTGCTGGGTGAAACACTGGCTGGATGGCCAGGCCCAAAGAGTTGTGGTCAATGGAGTTAAATCCAGTTGGCGGCAGGTCACGAGTGGTGTCCCTCAGAGCTCGGTGCTGGGACCGCTCCTCTTTAACATATTCATCAACGATCTTGATGAAGGGATTGAGTGCACCCTTAGCAAGTTTGCAGATGACACCAAGCTGGGTGGGCGTGCCAATGTGCTGGAGGGTAGAAGGGCTCTACAGAGGGA
>NW_009729043.1:0-27826 GCF_000703405.1 Apaloderma vittatum | reverse complement strand
CCCTTCGGGGAGTGTTGCTGCACATCCCCGTCGGGGCAAGGGTGGGATGGTGTAACCGCAAAATCCCCGCGGGTGTTAAGTTCAGCAAGGTACCGGTGGGCACCTTGAGTGTATTTTTTGTGGACAGTCTTCAAGCACTCCCGTCTTGGTGTTCCTGCTTTGCCGCCGGGCCTGAAGTGGTGTGACAGCTGTCCTGTGTGCCTCTTGCTCAGGATGGGAGGATTGTGGGTGAAGTGCTGTGTTCAAGCTGTGTGACTCCTACAAATCTTCTCCTTCCCTGCAAAGAAACATGTTCTTGTAGCCAAGGTTTCACATCCAGAAAAAATGATGTAATCTGTAGATGTAGTAGTCAGGTAAATTGTGGTTTATGTGCCTTATGGCAGTCAGAAAAGTATAATGAATTTCAGCAAGTTGTCATTCCTTTAAAAAGAAAAAACCCTCACAGAAGTGCAGCCGTCATTTGGAAAGAAAAGACATGTGGACTATGTGGCATGACAGGGGACATTAAGGCATAAGGTGGTTTCAGGACAGCCTTTTCAAAACAATGTTGTTGATATACACATGCACCACTGATACACTGAGCAAGGTGTTGGCTTAACTGGGGCAGCCTAGAATTGATGCTGAGTTTCAAAACAGCCACTGTAATGCTAATTGGTTAGTGTTATCCTGTGTTGCATATGTGCCCTTTTGCTATTCCTTTAAATCCTTTTTGGCCCCATTTTTGCTGGTAGCATAGAATTGTCCTTTGTTTCATGTGTGTTCTTATGTTTCTCAATGATATGAAAAGCATCCTTGAGAGCTGTATTGGTCCACATGCAATAACATGAGAAGAGCTAATAACAGCAGAAGTGAAGGAAGGTGGATGGCTTCTTCAGAAATTGTTCCCTTACAGAAAGACTTTTCTGTTATCTTCTATATATGTATAAAACCATTAAAGTTTTCTGTAAATGTTCATGGATTATGAGAACAAGGAATGCTGATTCTAAGGAGAATACTTTTATGTTTAAAGCATAGGTAGCTTTTTAATACAATATAGATAGGTTCATTATTTCAAATACATGATGTGTGCAAAATAAAATGACTGAAATAGAAAAATGACTTTAGTCCCTTTTTTTTTTGTCAGCCTTCTAGCAGCGGTCGAGCTGCAGAGCTCCTCGCCAAAGAGCGTGGAACGGTGCCTGGGTTTATCGGCTTTGGAACATCTCAGAGTGATCTAGGATATGTTCCTGCAGTCCAAGGAGCAGAAGAAATAGACAGCCTTGTGGATGCTGATTTTCGAATGGTGTTGAGAAAACTTTCTAAAAGGGATGTCACAACAAAATTAAAAGTAGGTGTATCATTTGCCCCGTATTTTTTTTTTTTTCCTGGAGAACAGTCCATTTTTCTTAAGGATGGGAGAGGAATATATCAAGGCAGGTAGTACTAATTTTGTATTGGTAAATTTGTTGAGACTGCAGTCCAGAAGGTACGTGGAGGACTTATAAAAAAGTCTGCTACACAGTGCTGATGGAATATTCATAAAATTACAGAACATATCTATCCGACTTCTTCAATCATTCTTTTGATATTTTCATTTTAGGCTATGCAAGAGTTTGGGACAATGTGCAAAGAAAGAGAAGCAGAAGTTGTTAAAGGTGTTCTTCCTTACTGGCCAAGAATTTATTGTAAAATCTCACTAGTAAGTATTATAAAGTGTCTTAATTAAAAACTTCTCTGGATATTTCCTGTGAAAACCACTAAGGCAGTCTTCACTGATATATCAAACTGTGGTGGAATTGCTGAATTGTTTTAGGAAAAATAAGAAGCTGAAGGAAATTAGTGTTGGTTATGGTGGAGATGTTTTGATATTGGCAGTGGGTGGAATCTTGACTGTTGATGCCTAGGATGGATGGATATAGCTATTTATTAGGCTCTTATGTTAAAAAGATGACAAGCTATTTCTTCTCATGAAAAGTTTCTTTATGTATATTCCAGAAGAACTAAAGAGAGTGTTCAGGTAAAGTAATTATAAATTTTCTTGATGTGGGACTAATATCTGAGCAGACTTAATATTAAAAACCAAAGCAAACAAAAAAAAACCCAAACCCTAAACCCACAAAAAGGTGCCCAAACATGGGAAGACCACGCACAGCCTTATAATCCATAATTTTCTGATATATTTAGTACATCTCCAAATGATCTGAACTGACTACTATTGGAAACATGATACTAGACAAAATGAATCACTATTCTGATTAGTTAGAGTAGTTCCTAGTATTTCTTTTAGGATCCAAGAGCACAGAAAGTCATGGTGTTGTAAATGCATACACAAATATGTGTATGCATATGGATAATGATGCACAGTTTGTGTAGTTTTATGGTTGTTTTATTCCAAAAAAATGTCTTCAAGGCTTCCTGTTTCTCTTGCCACTTGCCTTTCTGTTAAATCTCTGTATAAAATGAAAATAGAAACTCTAGTTAGGGATATCAGGAAATCAAGTTTGAATGTGCAACCCATCAGAAGTATGATGCTGCTAAGTTAGGACTCCCCTTTTATCTAGGGATACCAAGACTTTTTTGTCATCGTTGTTGCATATTTTCAAATCTCTACATCCTAATTAATTGCAAAAATGGCTCAATGGGGAAATGGTTTGGGTTTTTATCATCATTTCTGCTTTGAAGTACCCGTCATTTCTTAAAACAATAATTTTTTTTTTTTCTTAAACAGGATCATGATCGCCGTGTTCGAGAAGCAACTCAGCAGTCTTTCGAGCAACTGATTCTTAAAGTAAAGAAACACTTAGCTCCTTACTTAAAAAATATAATGGGATACTGGCTGATTGCTCAGTGTGACACTTACTCTCCAGCTGCTTCTGCTGCAAAAGTAGCTTTTGAAAAAGCTTTTCCTTCAAGCAAACAACCTGAAGCCTTAGTATTCTGTAAAGATGAAATTCTTAATGTGAGTTTATATTTTTGTATTTCTTCAAGGCTTTGTGTTGAGTATATGTCAGTTTTCATTAGAAGACTCATCCTGCCCCCATCTATACATCATGGTTAAATTTCTTTCTCTGAAACTTTGCTCCTGCTAACGTGAAGAGAAGACTGAGGCAAAGACGCATCCTCTTAGTATTTTTTTTGGCTTGTGGTTAAAATGGCTGAAACTAGAGAAATTAAGTGAATATGAAGGGAATTTTCATGTGTGCACTTCTATGTGATGATGCTCAGTCATCACATAATGTTTCTGACAGATGGAATAATGATACTGGAGTAGTTTAGCTGCAGTGGTAAAGGATTAAAGAATGCTGAGCAGTGAGCCTCTTTCGGAGAGCCTCTACAGGTTTAGCTCAGACCAAGGTTAATGCTTTTAGGCCCATCATATATGAAACTGACTGACTGCATTTAGAAAGGCAAAAGTTTGTATCCTTGGCCTGTCATGTGCAAACTTACCCGTTTTGTTTTGGCGGCTTTTTACCAGAGGTGTGTTGGCACAGGACTGCAACCTAGAAGGTAGTAGGAAGCCTTGAGTCAGTGAGATTATGTTGTTGAAACAAACTTGACTCAGAGGCTGTAAAGTTTTATTGTCGAGCTGCTTCTGAATAGTGAATAGACTATGTTATTCACATAAATAGGAGTTTCTCATGTGTATATATATGTGGTTTTTTTCCACTAGGTGCTGCAAGATCACCTTCTGAAAGAAACACCTGATACACTCAGTGACCCTCAGTATGTTACCCTGCTTTAATGTGTATGGGTTAAGTCTTGGTCTGCATTGGGTTCTCTGTCCCTGGAGGTAGTGGATTTAGTTTTGTTTCAAGAGGCAGAATAATTATTTGTGTCCAGATCCCAGCAACATTTTTTGGAACCAAAGTGTGAGTGCTTTTGAAAGCGTTATCAGTTGTCTAATTGTTTTTTCAACTCTTTTAGGAGTAGTGTTTTTGAATAGCTGAAAGATGAGATGAGTTGAAACTATCTCTTTTTCTAACACTTGATAGTGTAATTTTGTAATGTGTTAGAACCTATGGAAAATTCATATATTTGTGGTGCTGGCATCTGAAATAGAACACAGAAAAACTGAAGACAGGACAGTTTAGACAGTTTATAAGAGCTTGAGAAGCCTACTGCTTTGTTTATAGCTCACTTTAATTTTTTTTGCTTTGTTTTGCTTTCCGAGAACTGTACCAGAGGAAGAAAGGGAAGCCAAATTTTTCCGGATTCTGACTTGTTCCTTGTTAGCTTTAAAAAAGTTGCTTAGCATGTTGCCAAAGAAAGAGATGCATTCACTGGAGGAAAAGTTAGTGTCCCTTCTGTCCCAAAACAAATTTTGGAAATACAGCAAACACAACATACCACAGGTGACTTTTTAATTTCTTCTTTATTTTTGGTTGGGTTTAGGTAAAGATAATACACTGAACCTAGGCAATTATTAGTTACTTGTATTCTATGAGAATGAATTTTGTACTTTACTGAATTACGTATGAAACAGCCTTCAGGTTTATAGAACTCAAAGAGACAATATTGCTCTAAAATTTGCCCAGTAGGTTAATTTATTTCCATGTCACCATCATCAACTTCTTGGCAATCTGCAGTCATTTCAAATTTATGTAAAAGATACAAACTGTGTCAGCTTACTGCATGTGTTCCTAGTGGGTTTGGATTTTCATTTTTTTAAACCATTTTATTGGTCTTCGATCTGCTAAGACCAATAGTGCATAGAGTGGTGAATTAATTCTGGTAGTCTTTTTGTAAGAATTTTCAAGATGCTTTTGGGAAAAACATGCCTTTTGAGAAGTATATTAAAATAATTTATAAGCTTTTTAATACCGACCAAATTAGTTTAAAATATTGAACAGACCTATCAAACTTTGCTGATATTATAAAATATGAGGACTGCATGTTTTAAGTTAGAATGACATCAAAAGGAATATTATAAACTATATGTTGTGACAAAGTGTTGTTGTTTGACTAAAGTTTTATTTTCTCCTGCCAGGTTCGCTCAGCTTTCTTTGAGCTGGCTTCTGCTTTTTGCCAGTACTTGCCTGAGCTGGTGAAAGCTGAAGCATCAAGAATTTGTCCTGCTGTTCTCCTCAGCATTGATGACAGCGATGCAGCGGTGTGTCCTGCTCTCTGGGAAGCTGTTCTTTATGCTATTGCCACTATTGAGGTAATGTGGGAAACCTAAGGGCAGATAATTTACTCAAATTTAACTTTTTACCGAGCGCATTTGTTGTTGGTGTAGAATTAGGAAGAACAGCTTGACAGGGTTTTTTTTGCGGTCGCTGACATGAACTCATCAATGCTACTTGCTCCTTCTTTCAGTGTAGCCTTTAAATATATTGTGTCCAGCATATCTGAAAGACAGAGCTCTTTTATAAGTTTAATTAAATTACCCTGAATCCCTTTGATTAAATGATTAAATATAGTTGCTAATAAGTAAAATAATACTTAAAACATTTTTCTTGTTTAAAAATGACCTGCCATGCACTTTTGCTGTATTTTCCCCTTCTAATTCAATGCTCAGTTCTATAACTTGTTTTTATTTATTTTATTTTTTAAAATTTTAAGTTAAATACCAGCTCTGAAGTTACTAGCAGCATGAGTGGTGTTGCCGTAGACTGAGATCTTTTGAGAGTTTAATGCTGCAAATCTCTTTTGTAACTGCTGATATAAACGGACAGTTTATGGGGAAAAAAATCTTTGCTCAGCTTGCTATAAATACAGATATAAATAAAAAGATAGAACTGTGACTGATCAGATAACAAAAAATTTCAGGGTGTGGGAGGAAAGTGCCAAGGTATTTCGTAACCATCGCAAGATTTTTCAAGGGAATTTTGAAGTTAGTGATGCTTCTAAAGTTAGGATTTTGAAATAATTGCTTGTTCTTGATAATAAGAACTCAGAATTCAATACATGACCAGGTACAATAATGATTTTTATGGAGCATCCTTAAAGCGTTATTAAAGAGGAGCCTTCTATTGCAGTTTGCTAACAGGGAAGATCCACTGATTTTAAACAATACAGAAACAGACTGACTACGTTAACTTCTTAAATTCACAAGCTTACAAAGTTTTAAAAATACTGGCAAGTGAAAGTAGATTTTGCAAGAACTTGTTTTGTCTATGGCATAGGAAGGTAGATGAAATGTCTAGCTCTGTAGTACTTCTGAGGCCACACATTCTTATTTAATTTACAGTAAGTGTATTCCTTTCTGTAGGACTGTTGGAGTCATGTAAATGCCAGGAAGGGAGTTCTACCAAAGCTGTGGACCGTGCTTCGAGAAGGTGGCCGAGGACTGGCTACCGTCATATACCCAAATCTCTTGCCATTCATTAGCAAAGTACCTCCTGGCATTGCAGAACCAAAGCTGGAATATTTCAGAACTTTTTTCAGCTCTATAATTCAAGGGTATGAATCGCAAATTTATTCGTTTATTTATTTATTTGAAATCAGTCTCTTCTACGTTTGGAAGTAGGAGAGCTAATCTTCTTTAGGCATTTAAAGATAAGTAGCATATCATTTGACTTAAGGATATTTAAACATATATTGATTTATTATTTGAGAAAAGACTGTTTTCAATATTGTATTTGAAAGTCATGTTTTTAAAATAGTTGTAAATATCCAAAACTAGACTCAGTCTTTTATGGTTGTCCCTATCTTCTTAAACCTTCAGCTGTTTTTTGATTTTATTATGTCTTCCTTACCTAAAGCATTCTTGTCTTCTCTTGCCAAGCTTCGTATTTATTCCATAATAAGTTTTAAAATAGGAAATTAATTTAAAATTAAGAGTAGCTTTAAAGGTGTCAGGCTCTTCTCACCAGTCAGTAATTATTAGCGATTATTGGGGGTTGCAACATGGTCATATTTCTTATATGCAGGAACTTTAATTGTTGTGATACTCATTTTTAAAGGATTGAAACTACTTTCATTTTTGCCTGTAAAATTCATCTGAAGCAACTTTCAGTCAAATTAATTTAAATAGATGCATGTGCATTGTGTATTCAAAAGCATATATATGTTATTTGTGAAAAAATAAAATGTAACATTAAAACAATAATCAATTCTAGATTGATGTTCATGTGGCCCTTAGCAGAGCTCCTGGGGAAGAGAACTATGTACGAGTTGTTTTTGAAAAGCACATAGGATTATATTACAAGCAGTAAAATGGTTGTGATATTGGTCTGGTAATTTGTGTAGTCTAATTTTCATTGAAAAGCAAACAAATCGTGGTTGTTCAGACTCAAAGTGGCTATGATCAAACTGTCTTTTGGGGTTTTTTGTTTTAGTTTGTTGAGGTTTTTTTTTCTATAGTGATGGAAAGTGACGTTTTCTAATCCTCTCTGGTGTGTATGAAGAATTTCAAAGAAGTTTTGACAAACGGCTGGTATGTTTGACTGGAGAGGTTTCCTCTCTTTACTTAGATACTTTTTTAATGAATGCTAAAACGAGATGAAAAAGTTATTTTAATGTAAATTATATTAAATGCCTGGATTATCATTTTGACTCTTGAAATGCGTCCTCTTGAATTCTTTTTGATCCGACTCCTATCAGCCATTCGATATTCTCCTGTTGGTGAGACACAACTGAGGTTACGCTTGTGACGAATGTGCCAGGTTCCTCGGAATTGGGGGTGACTGAGTGTGCCCCCGTCAACTTTGCCTTTCGACAGGTTGTCGAGTGAGCGAGCGGTCACCAGCCCTTCGGAAAGTTCAGCGATTGTAACTGCATTTATGGAATGCCTGCGCTTTGCCCTCCTGCAGAAAATAGATGAAGAAGATGATCAAAGACAAGTTCATCGAATGCTTATATGCGACCAGGTATTTCTTAGAGATGCTTAATATTCTAGTGTGTAGATGTAATGATGCAAAGTTAAAGGAAAAGGTAAACTTCTGTGAGGATTTACTTCTCTGCTGAAAGTTTCCTAGATTTTATGGGAAAAATAATGTCACTGACTTTAGTTAATTTTTTCCTTGCTGTCTAATAATCCATTTTATTGTGTGATTTTAATTATACCAGAAAAAAAACACCCAAAAAAAGCATCCCAACCTGTATGTTTTATTAAGTGTTCAAGCATGAGTATTTCTGATGTTTTCAGAAGTACTTCTGTAGTATTTTTCAAAATTACAGAATATCCTGGTATTGTTAATAATAAAATGATCATCTAGTTGGATTGCTGTTGCTCAGTCATTTTTTTGTCTTTATAGCTAATTCCTCTTACCGATGCTGTACTTAAGGAGCCCAGGTTACAAAACGGACCGTTATTTTATCAAATAGCAGAACTGCTGAGCTTCTGGGAATCTAAAGCAGAACTCTCCAGTGGCGATGGTGCAGATGAAGTTTTCCAGAAACTGTTGTCGAATTTTTGGGACCATCTTTTAAAAACATGTGTACTTCATGTCGATACACTGGATGCTGATGAGAAATCTTTGTTTGCCATATCTGGTATGCTAGAAATTCTTCAGAATCCCAAGAGAGCTACAAAACCGAACAACAGAAAATCTCTGAAAATCAGATTTACAGATGAGGATGAATCTGAAAAAACCGCAGAGAGTGGAAAGCTCACAGAAGTGAGAAACAGTGACTCTGAAATACAGACTGACTTGCAGCGTAGTTCACCTCTAAGGAAAGAACCTTTAGAGAACTTTGTGTGCAGCCTTGCTGAACTGAGTATTGTGTATGTCAGTGAACAGAAGTCAGAAGAGCATTTGAAATTTCTTTCTGCCCTGCTCAACTCTTTTCCTTCAAACAAAATTTTTCAAGTGCTCTTGGAGCAGGTTAATGATGCCAGCTCTCCTCAAGCTGAATCCCAAAATGAAATGAAAGGTCATCATGGAAGTCCATCTGTACAATTTTTGTATATGAATTTAATAACTTGGCTGAAAGAAGACTGGAGGAAAGACACCCATTTTCTGGTTGATATTTTGTACAGTGTTCTTAATTGTTGCAACAGTAATGAGGAACGTAAGATCATTCTCGATGATTTAACGAAGGTATGACTCTGGTACTTTTTGTTATTAGCTTTTTATCAAAGTGACTAGTCTTTTTGTGGGCTGTGGTTGGTTAATTTATTTTGGGGCTGTGGAATGGGTACATGAATTTGCGTAAGTTCAGTGTAAGGAAGGTAGGTTTAGGAAGGGTTGACATGACAGTGTTGGGGTGAAAGGTTATGACGTACATCCTCTTACATGGTGTAACTCATTATAAAAAAGGTAACATCAAGATTTCTCTATTCTTGCATCTTTATACAGTATGCTTTTCTGTTGGTCATTTGTGGACTTCCTTATAAATACAGTCCCTTATTATCTGTGGGGTAGAGAAAGACTTGGAAGCCAAAAATAGTATGCACGATAACTTTGTTACTGAAAAGTAGCAACTTCTGCGTATCTCCTGCAGAAAATCAAGTTGTAAAACTGACAGTTCAAACTGTATTATGTGCTTCCTATTCAGCAAAGAATATGATAAGAATCTGATAAATATTGTGGAATTTTGTTTTTCTTTTTAGATGGATCTGAAATGGATTATTTTTCTCCAGATAATTCAGAAGGTACCTCTTAAGTCTTTTTCATTCTTGTTTTGTGTTGTTTTGAATATTTCCCTCATTTTAGCTTTCAGAGTTATATATGTTTGAATGTTAATGTGTTTGAATGGAAAACACGCCCTATGAAGAGCGGCTGAGGGAACTGGGTTTGTTTAGTCTGGAGAAGAGGAGGCTGAGAGGAGACCTTATTGCCCTCTACAACTACCTAAAAGGAGGCTGTAGTGAGGCTGGTGCTGGTCTCTTCTCTCTAATTACTAATGACAGGACAAGGGAAGATGGCCTCAAGTTGCGTCAGGGTAAGTTTAGATTGGATATTCGGGGGAAGTTCTTTACTGAACGAGTGGTGAGGCACTGGAACAGGCTGCCCAGGGAGGTGGTGGAGTCACCAACCCTGGAGGTGTTTAAAAAAAAAGTAGATCTAGCACTTGAGGCTATGGTGTAGTGGTTAGGTATGCTGGGATGAAGGTTGGACTAGATGGTCTTCAGAGGTCCCTTCCAACCCCTAACATTCTGCGATTCTGTGACTTTTTAATCATTATTGTTTAAAGAGTGATAATTTCCATAGTTTGTCAATCTTGCAGTAATAGTTTCCGTGTTGCTTTTTTAAGCTGTGTTAAATCTGGGGACGTTGTTAGAAATGAAATGATGATCCCAAAACTGAAGCGTCTTTGTTCCATCTGGCTTTGGTCAGTTTACTCCTTGAGCCAGGGGGTTTCCTGATTTCTTTCTGGCGAGAAAGCTAGAGAGAATTGAGCTGGTTAGTAGACCAATAATTTAAGATTATTTGTATCATCACCCTGACATCATGCTTACTAGGAAAAGGTAAGATCATTCTTTTCACGTAGGATATTGAGAGACTGGCATTTAAGTGATTGCCTGGGGTGAAATATGAAGTGTATTACAAATTTTTGCGCAAGACCTCTTAGCACTTGATTTGCAATCCAGTTTGTTGACCATAATATCTTTCCTCACAGATACTTTGTGTTTTAGGGATCCTCAGTTTTTATGATTTTGTAACTTACAGTGATTTATCACCAAAACAATGTTTTTCTGATTTGCGGCCTTCTGTTTCTTTCTAGAGATGCTTTATATAGATTTTAATGTTACCGATAGATTTTATTTTAGCCAACCTGGCCATCCAAAAGTTAGAATGATAACTCCCAACATAGGTGTTCCCTGGGCTCTATAATTGGAGAAAAGGAAAAAGAAGAGCTTCCAGAAGGTGACTTGTTTCACTTTGAAGTAGAGGTCTGACCTAGCCTTGAGGTGCTGCATCTGACCAAGCAGAAAGTTGTGGGGATTGTTGCAGACATAACACCTAGAGACTTACTGTTCATGGCAGATGATGATTGCCACTCAATGTGTGCAGGTTTGACAGAGCAGTTTTATGCTTAGTTAGTAACAAAAGTTAATACCCTTAAAAGATTCTTTGAATTATTTTCTTGTGACTCAGGCATGCTCAAGCACAACAAGACTTTCCTTAATCTCTGACTGGCTGAAAGGAGAAACACTTGGAGAAAGGCTTGTAATGCTGGCAGATGATCTCTGTCACCTGGGTTTGGAACCTATCGCAGCCTCATCAGAATCATCCTCTTCAGAAAGATGGACCCTCCTGAGCTTAGTGCTGTCTCAACACATTAAAAATGGTAAGCATATTTATTCCTTGCAGTTTGTGAAGTGTAAATACCACACTTAAGCTTTGTAGAAGGCTCAAAGGAATCTGAGGTCTTCTAGAATTGAAGGAATGCCTCTAGGCTTTTTTTCTGAGTTTTTAGTGTTGGGTTCTTTTTGGTAGTATTTATTTGGTTTGGTTAGTTTTTGTTTTGGTTTCTTTGTTTTGTTTTTTTTTTGCCTGAGCCAATTAACCATGTCCAGTTTAATTTTGTAACACTAACTTGCAGCAGCGACATTTTTTTTTTTTCCCTACGTTGCTGAACAAGAATCGGTGTTCATAGAACACATTCAGATTTGTGAGTCTGGAAAACCTGAGGGAAATTCAATTAAGTTTGATTTATTAGCTGATGTTCTGTAAAATAGTATTAATTTTTAAACCGTACCATCCGAAATTTACCTTCAAAACTAGAATGTAAAACATAGATTATAGACCTATACATGTGTGGATACTGCATTGTTAAAGGACTTTTGAATTGCTTTGAGTCATTTTCAGTTAGATTTGTGTTTTAAAAGTTGTGTGTGTGCACCTAAGCTGTATATGTAATCTATTTTTAATTAATAACATCCTATTTCAGATCTATTTGATTTCTTCCTTGTGTTTTGTGGTATCTGTGATACAGACTTTTAGCAGAGTTTGATTTTCTTTGTTTTGTGTGTAAACTTGTCATTTGTGTTTTCTTAGACTTGGCATTTGCTGTGATCCCTGAGGTAACAGACTTAAGTTGGTCTGAATGCTGGGCACAGTCATGGTGCTTTCAAGTTTCAGACGCACACAACAAGTTGACCGCAGTGGATGTTCATATCTAGCGCATCCTGAGGGTGTTGTAAGATTTTTTGTGTTACTGCAACTTTTGCTGTAGAGGAGTGTCAGGAAAACCTGTTCTCTCTCTCCCCAGCCAGCTTGTTTGTGAGTCAGGGGTGTCCTAGGGCTGATTGCCTTTGGTTTTTTTGGCTGTAGAGCTGGGCATATTGCTGAGCTTGTTTTGTGCTGGGTTTTGACCTGGTTTTAATGCATGTTGGATGAAGTCTAAGACCTTCAGGCACTATGGTGATTCTTGACTTAGTGATTTAGGACAAAATAGAGTATGTGGACTTCCAAAAAGATTTGGACAGGCTGGGTTGATGGGCTGAGGCCGATGGTATGAAGTTAAATAAGACCAAGTGCAGGGACCTACACTTTGGCCACAGTAGGAAGAAATAGGCAGACATTTTTCGTTGTTTCTTTAAGTGGAAGAACCTTAGGTTGCTTACAGATGTTTAGATAGCAGTCTTGCTTCTTCATACAGTTTATAATTAAATGATGGAACTCATTGCCACAGAATGCCGTGGAGTTTGAGGGTAAATGGGATTGGCTTCCCTAGATCTGCTGAGAAAGGTTCTAAGCGTATTCGTGAAAGATTGGTCTGATTGAGTTAATTATATGCAATGGTCCAGGTGTAATCTCTGGCTCACAATTAATTGCCAGAAGCTGGGAAAGCATCAAAGGGGAAGGGATCACTCTCCACTTGCTCTACTTTTTCTCTGAGATGCTTTTGCTGCTTTAGGGAAAGGACACTTGGCAAAGTGGAACTTGGCTTGAGTGATCATAGATGACTGTGGAATAAGAAAGAGTTTAGGTATATGTTAGATTGAAACTAGTTTGCACTTTATTTTGCATTCAAAATCAGTAAATAAAAACCAAAACAGTACATGTTAATGTGATGTCTTTGTTTACCAAGTAATCAAAGCATGCTATCTTTTTCCTCTTCCCGACAGAATCTTTAATTGGTGAAACTTTTGTGGAAAGGATTATTGATAAACTTCAAGCAGCTCTTTCTAAAGCCAAGGATCTTTCTGAAGCTGGAAATACTGAACCGTCAGTATCTTTCATCTGCGATGTAGCCTCAAGCTTTTTCAGCTCAGTTAAAGGGTGTTTACTGATGCCGTCCTCAGAAGACTTGCTGCTTACCATCTTCCAGTTGTGTGCTCAGAGGCAGAATGCTACGCATTTAACAGGTAATTTGGAAAAAGAACTTCAACCAAACCTTTTCGTAGTTGGTGAGAACATCTGCATTTCTTGATAAAACAGATTCAAGTGTATAATAGAATATTGAGTTTATGGACTTTAAACACTTGCAGCTGTAACTGATGTGAAAATTTGTGCTTTAATGTACTACTAGAAACAAGTAGTTACTACTAAACATCAAGTACTGTACATCTTTATTAGGTTTTTAAACTTTTTTGGTGTTACTATCCCTGTGCTTTAGCTGTCCTTGAGGCTGTGATACTCCACACTTTTTGGAGTGTTACATAACTTAGTTTGTTCATTCTGCAATTTGGGGATCCTGTGGAAGAAATGTGAGTGATCACTTCTTTAAAGATACATATATTTATTCTGAAACCATTTGTATTGGTCAAGTGCTCTGACAGATTGTGACCCATTCCTCTCTCCACCAGTGTCTCATTTTCAGACTGAGATCCTGATTTATATTCTTTGAATGCAGAATTTGAGAGTGATAAATTAATGTATGCATTTATGTACATACAAAGCAGAAAATGTTGCAGTGTTCTTGTAGAAGTGAAGTAGGACAGTGATAGCCTGAAAACCACCACTGATGTGCAAATGACTATTGATATTGTGAATGTTTGGTATTTCAGTGTTTTGAAAAGATTTGAGATTTGTGAAGACCATATGGACAGACTACAGGAACATCACTCATTGTCAAATAAATATTACCTGTGTGACAGAGTTAATTTCAAATTGCTCTATGGCAAGAAATCTGTATGTTTGTCCCTGATAGTTATTGCATGTAAGCACATAGCACATAGAAAAGAGAATTCTTTTCCTGCTCTAGGACCTTTAGGCATGTGGTTGTTGATGTACGTTGTAGGTTGTAATTTGAGTTTACCTGTTTATGATGGTTTTGCTTGTGAGTTTGTTGTTATTTTTTTTTTTTCTACAATAGATTTACTTGTATGTAAGTTAAAACATACTTGGATGTCTGGTGTAAATTCACTTGTGCGTCAGCTTCGCAGTATGCAGAAACAGAGTATCTTTTTGCACAAATCTGCACTGTGGGTCAAGAATCAAATTCAGTCTTCGTCTTTGGATGTTGAAAGGTAATTGTGATATACATATCTGTTTCATAATATCTTGTTTTTCAAACTAAGATCAGTGCTATGCTATTCTTTATTTAATTGGCATCCGTATTACTGAGAGATTTGAATATCAGTCTCTTCTTCCAAGTAACAAGCGATGAGATGAAAGGAAATGGCCTCCAGTTGCGCCAGGGGAGGTTTAGATTGGATATTACAAAAAATTTATTTACTGAAAGTGGTGATGTTTTGGAACAGACTGCCCAGGGAAGTAGTGGAGTCGCCATCCCTTGAGGTGTTCAAAGAAAAGTGTAGACGTGGCACTTCAAGACATGGTCGTGGTAGTGTTGGGTTGGTGGTTGGACTTGATGATCATAGCGCAGAGGTCTTTTCCAGCCTTAATGGTTTTATGATTTTTCAGCCTGCCAGAGGTGAGAACTGTGGGCAGAGCATAACTTAAGACACTGTTGGTATAGCATGCATATAGCATGGCATTGATGTAAAATAAACCAGTTTACTTTTACTGGATAGTACCACACTTGTTTGCAGCGTTTTCTCCTTTTCACAGCCTTCAGGTTTTGATCTCTGCAGTTAGTGATTTGTTGTCTAAGCTTATGGAAGCTGATGGACAGTCTGGGTACCTTGTGGGATCGTATGTGGAGCATGTCACACCAGACAAAACTGAATGGGGGAACTTGCAAGAGTCTCTATCCACTGAGGTATGAAAACGATAATGGGCTTTCACACGGTAATTGATTTTACCTCAAGCCTCTGTCCTTTAGGGTGACAAACATTCTGAATTTTCTCATGGCACTTGCTGTCATGAATGTGCCTGTGTCTGTGCAGAGGTTCTTTTCGGTCTTTTTCTGTGACAGCCGCCAAAAAGCTGTGTGTTTATGGCCCCATTCAGTACTAGTGGATAAAATCAGATCCGTGAAATTACCCTTTTCTGCATGAACACCAGCAGGATGCTGTACAGTTCAAGATTTTTGTCTGACAGAATATACCTTGTTAAGATGTTCTTATCTATAAGTTGATTGTTCTGTAAGACTCATTTTGTGAAAGACCCCAATTCCTGCAGAGGAACATGATATGCTGGCTGTCAACAAAATGCTGACATATGTTGAGTTGGAGAGTGGGGAAGGACATAAATGTCCTGACCAACCACCAAATTTCTGTAACCTTAGTATGTCTTGTAAAATATATACAGTTCTGAAGATAGCTATTTACTTCTGAGACAGCAATGCAGTTTCAAGTTACTGCTGTACTTTTAGAGTTTTCTTTAACATGCTGGAGTGGGTCATCCTCACTATTATACTTTTGGTGTTAATTTGTGTTTGTCATGGTTTTTTTTTAAATAATTCAGAATTTTCCAAGTTAAACAGATCTTAGCTCTTCTATGCATCATTAAAATGTCAATTATTTGTTCATACTCTCCTTATGCACGTATTACAGTGGATGCACAAACCTCTTTTGGAAGGAAGGCTTAGTATGAATTGTGAACCTTTGGGATCATGTGTTAAGCTGTGTGGTACAACTAAACTCCCAGGCCATCTGTGTACTTCAGCCTTACTGAGTAAAATGGTGCTACTTGAATTGGAAAATGGTATAGTCCATGAAAATGATGATGCAGAAAGAAAGAAAGTTGACAATATAAGTAAGTTTCCATGGTAAACCTTAAGGGAATTTCATTTTATATTCGTTGTAAATTAACCTGAATGGATAATTAGAAATGAGCAGTTAAATTGTGGCCTACAGATATGAGAAATCACCTTTTTACCTTGTTTTGTTTTTGTTTTTCTCCCTTCAGTTCTCTTTTAAAAGTATAAGTATGCACAAGTATAGTGTTTATATTTCTAGGACCTTTTGTGATTATATACTTATTATCTTAAGAGAACTTTGAATTTGGAGAAGAAGTTTAAAGTTGTTTGTTGCCAAAGCACACAGTGCATTGGCATGAGTGGACAGTAAGAACTGTATCCCTGTCATCGTATAAATCCCCTGAGTGTTTAGCTATAATGTAAAGATATTTTGAGACAGCAATTCCACCAGAAAAAATATCAGATTAGAGCCAGCATTATCAAATCCACAATTCTGTCTCCAAAGTTCTCTACATGATAAGTGTAATTGTTCAGTGTAGGTCTTGTAAGGTGATGAAGAAACCACATGCTAACTATTAGCGTCAAAGTAGTTTGTTGGTTTTTTGTTTGCAAGAAATATATATTAAAAAAAACTCAAAAAACCCGAGAGAATAGCGAGGAGTTTATAGAGTTCGTCATGTTTAATTTACTTTAAAATTTCCTGAATATTTAGATTATTTTAGCTTTTTTTTTTTTGCTCCTATGTTTTAGGATGCAATAACAGATACCCAGTTCATGCTCTGAAGCACCTGAGACTGTGTGTAAATATAATATTATTAATGCATTACAAACATATAAAAAACCCAACAAAACCTTGACTGGAAACTTCTTGCTTGTGCACTGCAAATATTCAGCAGTTGCCTGTAAAGAACAACTTTTGTTGTTGAATTAGTTGCAGAATTGTTGTACTCATTACAATGGATCGAAGAATTGGAGAATCCTCCTTATCTGCTCCTGGAATATCTTCATATGTTAGAAGAAATGCACATCACATATGAGAAATTCAGCACGCTTAGTAGTACGACTACCCTTCAGCAAGCAATATTTGATAGGTATGTAAAAACAAGTAAAACAGCTCTTAACTCTGTCTTTTGCATTGTATAGAGCACTATATTTACTTATGTATATCAATTCAAACTTTCTCTAAGTGCTTTTACTGTGAACTGTGCATATTAATCAGGCTCTTTCTTCTCCTTTGAAGATCGGAGGAACACGGAAGACTCTGGTCCTTAACCATGGCAAAAGTGATTCGTATGGAAAACACCGTATCCTGTGAGATGAAACAACTTTTTAAGACTGCAGAAGGGTATCTTAATACTGCTGCCTATAAACTTCTAGTTTGTTTCAAATGTTGGTAATGTCCTCAACATGAGAAAAAACTCCTTCACTGTGAGGGTGACGGAGCCCTGGCACAGGCTGCCCAGAGAGGTTGTGGAGTCTCCTTCTCTGGAGACTTTCAAAACCCGCCTGGACGTGTTCCTGTGTGGCTGCCCTAGGGGATCCTGCTCTGGCAGGGGGGCTTGACTAGAGGATCTCTAGAGGTCCCTTCCAACCCCTGACATTCTGTGATTCTATGATTAAATGATACTGATTCTGATGAAGGACAGTGGAAGACTAAAAGTTTGGTAATATATGTGTATGGTATGTAAAAGCAAGACTCGGTTTAGTGTGGGGAGATTAGTTATGTCATAGGATATTAGATCACTATGAAACAGTTGACATTTTGTTTACTAGTTACAGTTTTGGGTTCATTGAATTCTTGATGTTTTTGCTTGCATGAATAGGTTTCTGCCACTAACAGAGGGCAGACTGCATACGCTTCAGTGTCTGTCGCCTTTTTTAATTGAGGAAGAAAAGAAAGAACTTGTTTTACACTGTGTGGCCAAACTTACGACATGCACACAGGCAGAGCTTTCCAGCACTGCTGGTGAGTATGGTCTTAACCTCAGTCCACTTCACTGGGATTTAAGAACATTATTTGTAGTGACGTTTTCTGCTAGATAAAATGTTAATTGTAATAATACTGGTTTTCCTAAAAGGAAATGTCTTCTCAGTTTGCCTGTTTCTTCTAGACTGTTTGTCACAGTAGTCTTCTGTTTTATTAAGGAAGTACAAGCTATTCTGCTAGGTACAAAATCAGAACTGGAGGATTTAGTAGTAGTTCTTCAAGTGCATGGAATATCATGTGCGGAGTCACAACCACTGTACATAAGCAGCTTTCAAAAAATTACTTAGAGGTGACTGAGATATGTTACAAAATTCCTTTGAATATCCAGTAGATATTCAAAGCAACTTGTTGCTTTTCAAGAAAAGTCTTTGGAAATGCTCACACATAGTCCTTCTACATGTTTGAATTACACATCAATTAAAAGAAAGAACTTTCTCTTTTCTCAATACTGCTTTTGTGCTTTCGTGCTAAGAATACTACATTTTTTAGTAGCATAAATAAATCTTAGCAGGTATTTTTCCTTTTTATTAATTGTATAAATCAACAATGAATCTTACATGAGTTTTTGGTTGGTTTAGGGGCATTTTTTGTTTTATTTTTTTCTAAGTTTGGGTTGGATATAGTATTTTTGATTTAACAATGGCATCTCTGGATTAAGGGTTCGAAGAGGAAAGCTTAGGTATTATACAAACTGTCTTTTAATGTTAAGTTCAAATGAAATAATCCAGTCAATTGACACACATTCTAATGTGGGGGGTTTTTTCTTGATAATTAGGACATATTGAGTATGATATATTTATAATGTTATAGGAGCATTTGGGTGTCTTTCCATTTTGAACTCCTGCTTGAAAGACAGAAGTATTGATTGTGATCATCTACTACCTGGAATACTAAAACTCATAATAACTTGGAAAAACGATAATGAGGACAGCTTTCTCTTTAGCTGGTGAGTGCATCTTTGCGATACTTTGACTTTTTTTTTAGTTTCTAAACCAAGAGTTTAAAAATACAGAGTGGATATTAACTCAAAACAAATTCGACAAAATCAATTTTTAAGTTACAAACTGCCAGCCACTGCTCTAATACCACATTTATACACCTTGGTAGAATCACATCCCTCAGTTTAATAAACATATCTTTTAAGTATCTAATAACTCCTACTGAAGAAAATGACCTGGGTGGATGAAGGCTGAGGAACTAGGAACTTTTTTAATGCACCTAGATATCAACTTACCACCTAGATATCGACTGCAACTAGATATCAACTTACCACCTTTTGCTGGTGTTACTGGAAATTCAGTTCCAAATTCTGATTGCATATTTAAATAGTAGAAAGAAAATGTGTATACCAAACTTTAGTGTCTGTTTTTTAAAATTCTGGACCTGAAAATATAACTTGGAAAGCTTCCAGCAAGGAGTGAAAATATACTGACGTTCATTAATCTTGAGTGTAATGAGAAAGATCCAGGCCACAAAGTTTTGAAATAATGGCTGTTTTTTGGACACTTGAGGACTTATAAAACTCTGTTGTTAAAATCAGTGTCTTTTCTTTTTCTTGCATTGATTTAGTTAAAATTTCTAAAGTTCATAGTTTGTGCAAGTATATTACTATGGCTGCCTTCCAATACCTAAAGGGAACCTACAAGAAGGCTGGGGAAGTACTTTTTACAAGAGTGTCCACTGATAGGACAAGGGGAAATGGGTTTAAGCTGAAGGAGAATAGATTTAGATTAGATCTTAGGAATTGTTAAGTAGGAGGGCGCCAAGACTTTGGCATAAATTGCCCAGAGAAGTTGTGGCTGCCCCCTCCCTGGAGGGGTTCAAGGCCAAGTTGGATGGAACCTTGAGTAGCCTGATCTAGTTGAGAGACGTCCCTGCCCATAACAGGGAGGTTGGATTAGATGATCTCTAAGCTCCCTTCCAGCCTAGACCATTCTGTGATTCTACGATTCTATGGTTCTATGGTACTTAAGTGAATATGTAAATGGTACAATTTTAGGAATCTGGATAACAAGCAAATGAGCAAGTGACTCTGATGGTCTATTTTGTACCTGTTGACTGACTGACTTGGACTTGGCAGCTAGTGTAGTATTCTAACTTTGAAAGACAGGCTATCAGAAGCAGGAAGGACAAAGCACAGTCCTGGTGCAAAACTAATTTGTCCCGAGAGGAGGAGTGAAGGCAAGAATATAAATACTCTTGTGTCTGCAATGTGAAGATATGTGACCTTGAACTGTATTTTTTTTTACAGCAATCTGAAAGAAACAAGTCCTCAGCTGCTTGGTTTCAACATAGAGATGATTCGTTACCTTCCCTTGCTGCTGAAGTATTCCACAGCTCCTTTGGCCGACAACGAGTGGGACTTCATCCTGTGCTCCATGCTGGCTTGGTTAGAGGTAACAGCAAAGAGGCTGTTGCAAACCACTGTGCTTTACTGGGATCCTCCTGGTGCCCCTGAACCTACTGGACTGATGCAGGGGAGGGCGGGAGGATGTGTTAAAAAACAGGCTACAAAGTAACTGATTTTTTTCTAGTCTTACTGGGCTGTCTGATCCATATTTCATCCTACATGTTTGAAAATGGTACGTTAAAAGTTCACCTGTCTATTTACAAGGTGAGAAGTTGGACATCAGGATGATATAGTAAAATATTACAGAAGCCATGCCACAGAGCAGTTACATTTGAACAAAAACGCGTGAGGATTGCCAAGAGGAATGGAAATCAGAGCGCTCTTAATGGTTCTTGCCTGGAGTTTAGAATACAAATCAATTTAGAAATCTATATTAATAGCTAGGTGCTCAGCATTTCAAAGATAACTTATTTTAAAAGACATCTCAGGCAAAATACAGAGCTAAGAAAATAAAGTTTACTTTCTTCCTGAGTGCCAGTGTTGCATCTCTGTTTTTTATGTACTTAGCTTTTAGATTCTCTGGATATGGCAGGGATATAGGTATCTCAGCTTAGCAAATATTTGACGCAGAATTAAGGAGTTACTCAAAATCTTTCTTTTGATGAATGTTGTATGTGGCTTAAAAGCACAAAGCGTACTGTACCTCCTGTTTCTTTTTGTATATGGACATGCAATTACTTCCCCCTTGACCTAATATGATGTTTAGTAATGGCATTGTGAATTGGAGAATAATTTTGAAATTTGTCTGCTGAAGATGTATATGTTGAAAAATAATACCCCTTTAAGACCAAAGTCTAACATGACATATAAAAATTAACTAAATTAAAAGCAGTATCTGTGTTTCAATATCTGATCACATGAAATGTGAAAATGATATTCTAATGCCACTAGAAAACAAGTCAAGTGAACAGCTGACTAGTTCTTTATTAATCAGATAAAGCTACAGAATCTTTCACCTTCTAGCTTTTCTGTTTGTTTGCTAATTGTAGCCCCCTCTGTCAGTACACACTTGTAAGGGCAGGCTGGAAACTTCCATGTGGCCTTTCTTGGTTTCAGGATTAATCTTATCTGTGCTGTGTGTATCTCAAAACTGTATTTTTTAATTAAAGACCCACAACAAAAGAAGCAACAGACTTATATGCAAAACTTCTTGCATAGATTAAGTGGTTTGGACTACTTTTAATATTTAACAATATTCCTTTTTTTGGCAAGGTAGTAAGATTCTAAGAATAAAAAGAAGCAGCTATGTTGAGAAAGAGGAGATATTCTCCTGGCTGCCACTTCAGTAATTTCTAGTTCACAGCAGCATCTTGCCTATTTCATTTGCAATTTGGACACACAAGCATGATGCTGTTAAAGGTTTTATGTCTGGGAGAGAAAAGTGAGAACACTTCCCATATCAGTGTTAGCTCACTTGGCTGCACAAGTGCTCAAAATAAGCTGCATCTGTGTCTATTTCTGTTTGAATCCACTTGGTGGCAGTTTCTTTCTGACATTGGGAAAAGAAGGTCATACTAAGGAAGCAATCCAGAATCCTAAATATTGATGAAACTTGGAAATAATTTTCATCACGTACTAGTGAAATACATGTTATGTTGTTAAACTCTTTTCATGTCCTAAATAGTTTTAAACTGGTTTTCACAGTTGAGTCTTCTTTGAAATGACACTTTCTGGTGTAGATGGGGAGTGCGAAAGATATTTTAAAGCAAATTTGTCGTTCAGAAATCTTCCTCTTCTTTTTTCCTCACAGACAACAAGTGAGAACCGTTCGCTTTACCATGTGCCGCTTGTGCAGATTTTTGCTTGTGTCAGTTGTGACTTAGCATCAGCCCTTAGTGCTTACTTTGAAGCTGCAGCTCCCGGAACTACTGAAAACCTTCCTGTGAACTTGATCAGTGAATGGAAAGAATTCTTTTCTGAAGGAATTCACAATTTGCTGTTACCTTTGTTGGTGAAAGTCACAGGCAAGTATATGGCAAGGAGGGTAACAGTGGTACCTCTCAGGCTTTTCTGCAATAGAACTTGACAGGCCATATTTTTGAATTTATAGGAATATTATGTCAACATATAATAAGTCACTGTTTTGAACACCTGAGTGCTAATTAGCAACGTAATTGCACTTAACATTGTGACTTTTAAAATCAGATGGATTCTGATAAGCACAGTCTGAGATGTTTCCAGTAATTGTGTACCATTGTTTCTTGTTTATGGTATCATCCATCCGTTCTGTATCACAGCTTGTCCTTCTCTGTTTTACATAGGAGAAACAGAAAATGCATCTGAAGGCTCCTTTCAGAACTCAGTGTTAACGTCTTTGGGTGAAGCTCTAACATACATCTCAAAGGATCAGTTGTTAAACCATAAATTGCCAGCAAAGTTTGTTGCAGGCCAGAAAACAAACCTTCCCGATAAACTCCAGACTGTACTAAATACTCTATCTCCATTGTTGCTTTTCCGGGCTAGACCTGTGCAGATTTCTGTCTACCACATGTTGTATAAGTAAGAATCAACACATTTCTCACTCACTTCACTGAACTCCTCCTGACTCGCCCCTGCCTCTCCCTTGGTTTTTTTTTTTTTTCAAATGTGCTATAAAACATGCCCTTATAGATGTATTTGGGAAAGTCGTGTTTCGTTACGGGACAGAATCCTTAGCTGGACAATTTCTGTTGCATGTAGGGGAACATAATAAAAAGTTCTGAATGCTAAATGTAATTGTAAAAGTAGACTTAAACATATACTGAGAAATTTTGCTGCAGCATATGAAGATACAACTTCTTCTGTACCGTAGTTACACAGATACTGGTATTGTATCTGTAAAGCTATTTATTGTTAGCTCCTATTTTAACACTTGGAGAATTCTAAAATGCAAACTGAAATATTCCAGGTTTGATCTGTGTTGGCAGTATCATTAAAAAGTATGACCTTCTTATTTGCACGACTTTAGATACGAAGATGAAGAAAGTGGGGAAAAAAATGTGTAGTGGTCTTATGAACTTTTTTGATATCCCATACCAAAAGAGAGAAAACAATCTGAAAAATAGCTTGTGCATTTGACTGCTTAAAATGCAGATTGCAAGGCACATGGATTAAGCATAGGAAGCTGCAACTATCTTTGACTTCTACTGAGGCTTAAAGTTGCACTAGCTTTATTCTGAGATAGAGTAGCTGATTTATAGCATGACTTGGGAAGTGTAAAGGGTCTGGAAAAGAACTGAACAAGGGTTCATTGTCGTTGGCTCTTGTCATTCAGGGTCCAAATTTGCAACGGTGGCATGTCTCTTAAAGATTCTATGTTGTTATGAAGGAATAATTGCTGTTGTTTTGTTGTTTATTGTTAATGTTGACATAAGCAAAGAAATATGCATCAAATATACTAAAATAGTAAAAATTAAATCATATTTCCTTTCTATATTTGTCTAGATTAATGCCTGAATTGCCTAAATTTGATGATGAAGATCTCAAGTCTTACGGTGATGAAGAGGAAGAATTGGCATTGTGTGTATTTTTTCCTCTTTTTTTTTAAATAACTATTTTATTGAAAGTGTTCAATATAATTGCTTAAGTCTGACCTTGTGCTAGAGTAAGTGCAGTGTGTGCTCTATACTGTAAATCTTGACAGGTTTTTGCTGGACTCCTGTACTCGGAAGGTGTCCACCTACACAGGCAACTTCAGTTTCTTGAACCTCCCAAATTGATTTGATTTATTTATAAGCTTGAATCTAATAAAGTCAACAGTTTCAAGAGGGAAATGGTAACTGATTTTAAAAAGAACATTTGTTTTTTTAACTTCAGCCCAATATTTAACACCTTTTCTTACTATGGAGCTGCAAAAGGCTTTTCAATCCAATGCCAAAGCCTAAACCAAACACATCAGTGATTAGGGGATCCATTGTTCACTCGTTCCTGTGAGCGAATGAGCTGTCCATGATCCAGGTTCTATCAGCTCAGCTGTAGACCACTCTCAGATTAAGTGACCAGCATTTAGGTTTATTTGTCTTGCAAGAGGTAAGCTCAACAACTGACCATTTCAGGAAAAAAAAATTAAAATTTGGCACTAATGTGTGAATGCAGAAGTAAATTTTCCTCTAATAAAAGGCCTCTTTTATATTCTACCTGCGTGGCTTTGGTAACAGATTTCTAGGAAAGCTGTGAACATAAATGCAGTTCATGCTCTGCTGAAGATTTGGTTTTAGGATGCCATGTCCCCTTCTTCCCCAGATCACCTCCAGCGGCGCTTATGTCTGTCCTGGCCACACAAGAACTCTTGCTGGAGAACATCCTGGAATGCATTCCCGTTGGAGAATTCGCAGTTATTCAGCCCCTGAGCGATGAGTTCTGCCTTGTCCTGGGGTATCTTCTCACTTGGAAGTTAACATTAGCTTTCTTCAAAGCAGCTTCTTCTCAGGTATATGTTCAGAGTCTTTTCCCTTTTAACTGAGCTTCTTAATACACTCATTTGGTTTGAATCTTGAAGCTGAGTCCAGTCTTTTAAAACTTTTATGTAGCTTACCACTGCTTGTTTTTGTGGAATTAGTGGAATTCTGAAAGCATCAATAGACTTGGATTTCTGCACTGCAACAGTTAAGGCTGGTAATATTAGACTAATAAAGAATTAAGATACATTACTAGATTATTCTTTGTGGTATTTTCAAAAAAGCTTGCTACGTTTTATGATCTTAGAACCTTTCAAAGTGGTGCAGAGAACTAAATCACTCTTAAACCCTTGTTCTGAATCACAGTCTTGCTTTTCCTCCCTCCAGAAACATATTTGTATTATTTCTAGAATAAGCTCTGTTTTATTAAGTCTCATCTGTGTTTTGTGTTGTTTGATTTTATTTTTTTTTTTCACACTATCAGCTGCGAGTTCTCTACTCACAATACCTTAGAAGAACTAAAAGCTTGAATAAATTGCTTTATCACTTGTTCAGGCTCATGCCTGAAAACCCTGTCTTTTCTGGGCCAACCTCTGAAGTTCCAAATAAGGATACAAAAACTTTCTTCACTGAAGAGCTTCATTTAGATGTTAAAGGTTAGTAAACAATGTATTTATGCATTTCAGAGACATTTGCTATTGCTGAAGTTTAAATATGCTTTTCTGACTAAAACTATATATTTAGAAAATCTTACCTGTACATAGACAAATGCAGACGTACGTTAAAAATTTTTGGCTAACATTTCCCATTTGAAGCTTAACCAAAGTTGAAATGTTTATCAGAAAAATCAAGGAAAATAAACCAAACCAAAACCAACCCAAACCCAAATGCTTAGATTATTAACTCATGACAGAAATAATAGATTGCTACAATCTGAACCCTGAATGTATGCAACGATTCTAAAATACTAAGTGTGTAATGTATTCTGGGACTTCTCAATTTCTTCCAGATATTTTTTAATGCTAAATGGAATTTCTATTTTTATACATAAATAAAACAAAAAATATATTTTTATATACATTCTTTTCGATGTTTGAGACGCTAAATTGTGTGTTGTTTTTGTCATGCTGTTCAGAAGACTTGGCGTTAATCAGCCGCGATGAGAGAAAACAAGATGGGGGGTTTTTTAGCTGAGAAACTTTAAGAAAGGATTTAGTTTTGAAAGTTACTTCACTGAGATTGTTATTTTATATATGTGTGTGAATGTAAGCGTTCATTTCTTAATTTTTTTGCTTGAACTTTATTACTATGTGTTGCAGAAGAATTTATCTGGATGCCAGTAAGAGAAAATGACTAACATGACATCCCAAGAGAAAGATTCCCCTTATCTCTAGAACGCTGCAAACCTCAAACGTGCTCCAAACATCTTACTGTGTGTTCACTTCAAAGTGGGCGTTTTGTCATTTCTATAATATACAACTGTTTGCAACTTCTGGTAGTCTGCCTAGAGTTCATCTCTAAATTAGTGGGTGAATTTCCAGTGGTGAAGTGTTAGCCAAAGGAACAAAGGAACCAGACTGGCAGAGAGAGGCAGAGTCAAACGAGCACGTACAGTAGCAAAGATAGAAGGAACAGTGTGTACATGAAACTCCAGTTCCCGCAGTTACGTTGGAATGAAGATTTTTGTATGTGGTGTGGGGGAACCAACATCTGTGATGAAAAGTGTCTGCATATTTCAACATCTTTGCTTCCCTTCCCAGGGGCGGGAGTCCTCTCATCCCAGATTCCGCACTTGGCCTGCTCCGTGTACCGTATCACGCTGAAAGACTTGCCGGCCATGGTCAGGCTTTGGTGGAACAGCTGCGAGAAACGAGTCTTCAGTGTTGTAGATAAATTTACAAGCAAGTACGTCAGCAGCGTGCTCTCTGCACAGGAAATATCTTCTGTTCAGACTAGCACCCAGTTATTTAATGGCATGACGGTTAGTAAGACTTTTTGCTGTTTTTTTCGATTCACTTCAGTGTTTTGCTAACATTTTAAGAAATGCTGCTTCTCAGAACCAGACCATGTTCCTTTTGTTTTGTATCATTAGAGTTTTGTTCTTCTAAATGACTGATGAGAACAGAATCTAGCTTGGTAACAATATATTAAGTGTATGTTTATTGATACTCTGTTTGGAAAAAAATGGAAAAGTATAGGGTTTCCAATGTTGGAGAAGTTGAGGTGGTAAATGGAAGGTAGTGCTCCCAGTATACTTCTTTTTGGTTTATTAAAAATGATAATCAATCAGTAGATTGAAAAATGAGTGCTAATTTCCTTCTAATTTGCATGATTTCTGTGTAGAGGAGTCAGGGAACAACTCTTTAACTGCACCTAAGGCAGATGTACTGTATTTTGACTAATGACTGGTGGGTAATTTTAGTCCGGTCTTGGATGCGCAGTGGAGTGCTGAGACTCCTTGCTGAGAAATGGGGTGAAGAGCAAGCAAGTTTAAGGGTGAGATGAAAATGTGCTGTGGAGGGACAAGGCGAGATGTG
Source organism: Apaloderma vittatum (assembly GCF_000703405.1). Classification (NCBI taxonomy): domain Eukaryota; kingdom Metazoa; phylum Chordata; class Aves; order Trogoniformes; family Trogonidae; genus Apaloderma; species Apaloderma vittatum. The sequence goes on along the minus strand of NW_009729043.1, from coordinate 655 downwards.
CCAGGTCGTGAGGAGTAAGCTGGTCTCCGAAGACAGGTCTCTTGGTTCCCCTCAAGCAGTGGCTTTTGTGAAGAGAGAGGCTAATTTTGTGTTGCCTAAGAGTGTTATTTGTTAGAGCATTCTGAGTTGTAGAGAGAGTGGCTCTGCTTTAGGTAATTTGCAAGAGGCATGTTTCCAGAGTGTGAATTTTAAGATTGCGGCCTACCTGGTGAGGTTAAATGTCCCAATTTGATTATGATAGTGTTCCGTTGTACTCATGGTGTGAGTTGAGTGATGGGTTAGGATGTCCTGAAGATATTTTGTGTATTTGTGCTGTTTTTTGAGGTCCCTTGTGGCTCGGGGTAGGCGAGGAAAGGGCGTGAGGGTGCGCCGCTGGCCGAGCAGGTGCTGAGTGTAGGCGGGTGGGTGTTGCTGGGACGCGAGTGCCATTGGGAGGAGAAAGGCGTACGGAATGTGTTGTGTTCCATGGGCAGCTTGTGGGTGCGGCCCCCATGAGGGCCTGGCTGTAGGTAAAGCTAAGCAGAAACCGCCCTGGTCAGTGTGAGGATGGGAGACCTCTCCCACAAGCAAAGCCCCCTTTTGTCACTTTTTTTGCAGAGGACCTGGCCAGGCTGGGGCAGTGTACTGAGGCCAACGGGATGAAGTTCAACAAGAC